>NC_090725.1:47497867-47525367 GCF_036898095.1 Palaemon carinicauda | reverse complement strand
ATGTGCAGTATTAGAGTCAAGAAAAGAGAAAATTCAAACAGTTACAATATTAAATTATATCAATTAACATTAACTTAAAAGATTATACTGTACAGCAAATGGATGGAAAGGCAAGATGCAGACTCGAACTCCGCTGTAGTGTTATTAGGTCAGTTTATTGGTAGTTTGACCTTCAAAGGCTACATGATTATAAGAATTTAATGACTTGCAGCAAATGCTTTTATGTTGAACAGGCTGACATAAGTATCTCTTTATAGTTTATATAAGCTTTCATGTTCAAAATGTTGACATCAGTCTCTTTTTATAGTTTATATATGAAAGATATGTATTAATCTTGTTACTGTTCTAAAAATATTTCATCTTGATTGTTTATTACTTCTCTTTTAGTTTATTTATTTCCTTTCTCCACTGGGCTTTTTTTCCTGTTAGAGTCCTTGTGCTTATAGCATCCTGCTTTTCCAACTAGGGTTGTAGCTTTAATAATAATAATAATAATAATAATAATAATAATAATAATAATAATAATAATAATAATAATAATAATAATAATAATAATAATAATAATAATAATAGATGGGTCATCATTATCAGGGGAGTTACATAACCTAAAACACAATTTCAGAATAAAAGTAAGAAAAGTAAAGTAAAGAATAGAGCCAAATTAAAACTAAGGCTGGAATGGGAACAATGGGGTTGGATCTGGATTGCCGATTCTGTAATAAGAGAAAGGTTTCTTAATCTTCCTTTCTCCCTTGGGCTCAACCCAAGATAAAACGAAAGACTCGATGGGTATTTTGAGAGAGAGAGAGAGAGAGAGAGAGAGAGAGAGAGAGAGAGAGAGAGAGAGAGAGAGAGAGAGAGAGAGAGAAGCGGAATGTCACAAAAACAAACCCCATGCCCTTGAATCAATCTAACAGACAATATTCTCAACAATGTAGAAACTTTTCCCTTACGTTAGCGGCAACATGGCTCTGGAGCGAAAGGGAGATTAGAACTAAACATACTCTTCAAACTATATTCCTTAAAACTAAACACTTCATAAAGAAAAAAAAAAAAAAACATTTAAATGAACCCCCAAGACAAAACCATTCATAAAACTTAGAACTTATACACACTTGCAACGAAAATAACAATAACTATAAATGTGTGTGTGTGTGTGTTTGTGTGTGTGTGTGTGTGTGTGTTTGTGTGTGTGTGTGTGTGTGTAGATGTGTGGAAGAGGACACGGTCCTCCACACAAGTCCCAACTTTCTTGCAAGGCACTGTCCACAGCTCTGTGGAAACACTAACTTCCAGTCAATTAGATTGGGCATACAATCAATCTTTCCTTTTAAATTTCCAGAAGGATATTCAATTTTCGGGCCAAATAGTCGTCATAATCATCTCCATCAATTCATTAAAGAGGCCGAGTCATAACAGTCATATCAGCGTCCTTTAAGGCCAGTCAATCCCCTTTCAAAATTAAGAAATGCAAAGGTGGATTACCGGCCTGCTATATAAAAGTGAAAACACTTACTGATATTCCTAGCTAACTAAACTGTCCCACTATAATCATAGATGAATAATAAACTGATTTTACCAATCGCAATAACTCCAAATAAAGATAAATAATACTTACTGATAAAAAAACACAACACTTTCAAGCTGGTATAGCATAAATAATAAAATCCAGATTTCAAAGACAACCGGTTCTTACAGCAGTCAACGAAAAGTAAATTTGCCCAAGACATTCTATAACGTATTCTAAAAAAAAAAAATAAACAAACAACCTTAATTATACCAACAATCTTTTTCACTACAATCATCACACTAACTACCATTCTCTCTCTCTCTCTCTCTCTCTCTCTCTCTCTCTCTCTCTCTCTCTCTCTCTCTCTCTCTCTCTCTCTCTCTCTCTCCAAAAAATTTGGCAAACAACTAAGATGAAAAATAAAAACAAAATTTGACCCTTCATAAGAGACAAATTCTATTAGGCCTCCTGCCTAATACTTTTTTTCTTACACGGCTGCTGATTTAACAAACATAATTCGGTATTCTTCGTAATAAGAGAAAACTTGAATCTGATGTAATTACCGGTACTTTCTTAATGATAATTAATCTAGTTAAATACCTTTGTATAAGCTTTGAAACAAACTAGAACTACTGTAGGTGCCTCGAAAGTTCTCTCACCCATGTTAAGGAGATACATCTTATGTAGTTATTTGTGCCTATCGGCAATTCTTCTTAAATGAAGGCTTTATTTTTCATCGTGGGAGACCAGATTTAGCTCTGATCACTGTAACTGGTAGTGACTAGTAAATAAACTACTCCTTTGCAATTTGGCTAAACAGGTTCAGTCGATAATACAAAAGATTTTGATATTATCACATACATGCTGCATTCATTCATTGATTTTTTTCAATTTCAACTAGTATAGTGTTAGAGACTCGAATATGAGGATACAAAAATTATTATGTGTATAAAAAATCACAAGGAAGTCCATGTTGATCTGAACCTTCTGATGAAAATGATAGTTTTTAGATTAACATATAACAAGATAAGAGACCTGGCTCAATAAACCAGTCCTCTGAAGAAGTATCATTAAACTATTCAGGGCTTAAAGGTTAAAGGTGTCTGGCTTCTGCTCTAGTTTCATCAGAGTAGATGCCCAACAGAACGTCAGCCAGGCAAGCCCGCACCCTGTGGTGCCCAACAACAGCAGTGGCCTCCCCAGTAAACAGCAGGGATCGATCTGCTGCCATGCAAATGCTAGGCAAACACGTTACCATTTTATTGGCCAGGAGGCTAGTGGCTCTTTTGCATCTGAGTATTGCGCTCCCCTGTGATCTTATTACGCTTATAGTATATATATATATATATATATATATATATATATATATATATATATATATATATATATATATATATATATATATATATATATACTGTATAAGATTTGACTTGGAATAACTATACTCAACTAAGAACTGTTGCTCAGAGAGTGTATGATTCAACTGAAAAGGAATATAAGAGCATAAATGGTGGGCTACCCTTTTTGGTGGGAGCTCAACAGTTCCACTTTTGATTAAACCAGAGGGCTCAAAAACTCAATGTCCAATGGTAAAGACAACCCTTTTTAGCTGATGTGTTTACAGTAATATATATATATATATATATATATATATATATATATATATATATATATATATATATATATATTATATATATATATATATATATATATATATATATATATATATATATATACACAGTATATATATATATATATATATATATATATATATATATATATATATATATATATATATATATATATATATATATATCAACACCATCATCACTATCTATGCCTATTGACGCAAAGGGCCTCGGTTTGATTTCACCAGTCGTCTCTATCTTGAGGTTTTAAATCAATACTTCTCCCTTAATCGTCTCCTACTTCACGCTTCATAGTCCTCGGCCATATAGGCTTGGGTCTAATCTCTTGGGTCCAACTCTTCTACTGTATTGTAGAGCCCAGTTGAAAGTTTGGTGAATTAATCTCTATTTGGGAGTGCGAATAGTATTCCCAAACCATTGCCATCTACTCCTCGCCATGATCTCATTCACATATGACACTCGAGTAATCTCTCTTATATTTTCATTTCTAATCCTGTAGTGCCATTTAACTCCCATTAGTCTTCTGAGGGCTTTGTTCTCAAATCTACTAAATCTGTTGGATATTGTTTCATTATTATACCACGAATCATGTCCATGCAGTAACACCGATTTCACTTAACAGATAAATAGCCTGATATTTATATGCAATTTCAGCCGAATTGATTTCCAAATATTACTTTACCTAGCCGCTGTCTGTTTTGATTTTTTTCAACCTTTCATTTCACCACAATTCTAAAAACCCTTTATTAGATATCATTGTTCCTAAATATTTACATGATTCCATCTCATTATTCCCTTTTCCTTCCAATGATATATAATTTTCAATTGCATATTTCGTTCTCATCATCTCTGTTTTCCATCTATTTATCTTGATCCTAACCTCATGTGATATTTCATACATTCTGGTAAGCAAGCTTTGCAAGTCCTGTGGCGTTTTGCTAATAATGACAGACTACTTTATGGGGAGGATAAAGAACATAGATAACAGTGCAATCCATTGGAGTACACTGTTCACTGGATATTCTTTTATAGGACTTCATTAACATTAACTTTGCGCTTGCTATGCTCATGAATAGACTTAATCAAATTCAAATATTTAAGAGGAACTCCATGATAACCCAGGACTCTTCACAAAATTGCCTGGTGCACACTATCAAAGGCTTTTTCATAGTTCACAAATGCCATGAAAAGTAGATTTCTATATACTACGTATTGCTGTATATGTCTAAAAATTACGATTTGGTCAGTACAACTTCTAGCTTTTCGAAATTATGCTTTTTCATCTCTCAGCTTTTCATCAATATATATATATATATATATATATATATATATATATATATATATATATATATATATATATATATATATATATATATATATATATATATATATATATACACACACACATATATATATATATATATATATATATATATATATATATATATATATATATATATATATACTTCTTTTCTGTATATCAGTACAGAGATTTTTTGTTGATGAAAGCATCGATCATTTATTAGAGATTTCCAACTATCTCTACTGATAACATGTCGTAGAGACTGAGTAGGCTCACAATACTTCACTGATTGAATACTTTATGTAAATATAGATAATGTAATGAAATCTAAAGACAGTGCTAAAGTGTTATGAAATACATAAATATAGGTTTATCAATTCTGGCTATATGGCCTAAATGATATATGAAGTCGTTTTGTAAAAATAACTTAAATTTTCACCTTTTCAAAAACAAGGTAAAATCCACATTATGAACATCCATATGAATTATGTTACTTCTTTTAGTACTGAGAATCCATATAACAACTAAAAGGGGTAACTATAAACAAAGGGAAACCGGTTGTATATAAATACAATTACCCTATACAGAAATGACATCACGTCAGGGTGACGTCACTACCTGGTCAGGTAAATGAGGTTTTAGCTTACTCCAGGCGCCATGAAGCCTAGGTCCCCCTCAACCCATCCATCCTAGCCTTCAACCTTACCCTTCCCCCTTCCAAGTGGTAGATTTCTAAGAGGATGGCTGCTATAACTGCTGGATTCAGGGGTCACATTCGGAGATATTTTAGATTTCTTTCGTCCTGTAGAGGTCAGTGACACCTCTGACGTACACTATGTTTTCTCTTTTTCAAGGAATTGACAGAACGTTTGAACTTACATGGAATTTGGATACTTTTAAGTAGGAAAAACAAGGAAACAACTGACAACATAACCAGGCAGGTAAAGTATATATATATATATATATATATATATATATATATATATATATATATATATATATATATATATATATATATATATATACATACATATATATACACACATATATATATGTATATATATATATATATATATATATATATGTGTGTGTGTGTGTGTTTGTGTAAATATATATATATATATATATATATATATATATATATATATATATATATATATATATATATATATATGTTTGTATGTATTGTATATATACATATATATATATATATATATATATATATATATATATATATATATATATATATATATATACATATATGTATATATATATGTATATATATATATATATATATATATATATATATATATATATATATATATATATAAACACACACACATATATATGTATATATATATATATATATATATATATATATATATATATATATATATATATATATATATATATATATATACAATTGCGTGTGCCTTTACGCGTGCATGTGTGTATGTCTCACTGTATATATAACCCAACATACTTCTCCAGGTAAACAAAAGTACCTTGCTCTTTTACTTGAATACTACACAGTGAAGATAAGTGAGTTAGTATAAACATAAAATTCTTCTTTTATCGAGGATCAATCGGGTTCTTCATCAGCTGATTCCTTGCGAAATGAAAGATCGATTTATAAATAAAAAGTACTGACAATCTTGATACTCGGAAATTTCCATTGACGCTGAAGTTAATTTTCACGATTTTTTTTTTTTCGTCTCTTTTTATCCCTCTCTGAAAGCATAAAATATCTCTATTTTCAATATTAATACTTGCAAACTTCCATTGATGTTGAAGATAGTTCTCGCGAATTTCGTCGTCGCCTTCTTTTTCCTCTCTAAAGGCCTAAAAAATCATGCTCTGTCAAATTTAATACTCGCAATATTCCATTGACACTGAAATTAACTCTCACGAATTTCTTCGTCGCCTTCTTTTTCCTTTCTGAAAGCCGAAATAAATCTATGTTCTGTCAAATTTAATACTCACAAACTTCCAATAACGCCAAAGTTAATTCTCGCGAATGTTTCCGAGAAGAGAAGGACGAAGTCGAACACGGATGATAATATGACGTCTGCTTCGTCGATTGCAGGTTTGTGTCTTCAAGACTCTGTTGTTGCGTCATCATCTTACCGTGTACTGTAAAGACCTTGGCGTTGGGTGATAGGCTTTCGGCGGTAAATGCGAAGAGGGAGTTTTCTGTATATGAAATTGAATTATTATTATTATTATTCTTTTTTTTTTTTTTTTGATGAATAGTTTTTTTCGGGGTGAGATCTATAGGTCATAGTTGCAAATAATGCATATATGAGATCTATGTATCTATATGTATTAATAAATTATAACAAATATTTTCATAAACATGCACCTTCTCTCTCTCTCTCTCTCTCTCTCTCTCTCTCTCTCTCTCTCTCTCTCTCTCTCTCTCTCTCTCTCTCTCTCTCTCTCTATATATATATATATATATATATATATATATATATATATATATATATATATATTTTATTGTGCAGTATCTTTACAAGACAAAATGACAAAAATTTTTATTATAGGTTTTATTGAACGGAATCAGCATTGAATATCATATGGGTAAAGGAATGTCATATGCATATGTGACAAAAATTTGGATAATCTATAGGCAACATACGCCATATGACGAAGTGAAAGTGCTAAGGAGACGTTGAATAGGAATCTACTAAACAGTACAACAAATGCAGTCGTTTCTGGTCCACTGCAAGGCAAAGGCCTCGAACATGTCGATTCTTTGTCTGGGGTTTGATCAGTTTTTATCACCACGCTGGCAAGTGCAGATTGGCGATGGTGGGAGATTTTGATTTGATAGCTCATAGCAAACCAACATTGTATGGGTGACTGACTTAAACAGCTTTGCTGATCATGACAATAAGCAAACCTTTTCACCCCATTAATATCGACACTCAAAAAATTAATAATAATGCGGACTGTATGTCAACGGCGCTACGTGTTAAAAGTGCGTGCAATTCTAAAAGAATTAAAGGAATGTTTTGGCACCATTAATGATATATGAGAGCATGTTAGAAAAAAAAAAAAAAAACACCATTTTGAGAAAAAGAGTACGAAATAGAAAGATTTGGTGTGATTGACCTATCAGAATACAGAAGACGATCGAATTTGAAACACGAGATTGACTGCATGCCATTCCCACGTAGTTTGTTGGCTCCTCAAAAGCTGTCAACCACTCTGCAAGATATCTTTTATACACCCATTATGTGGAAAAACTATTTGAGGGACTTTTAATGCTAGAATCACACTAGTCATTTCTTGCTTTAGGTTTTCGCCAACCTTCAGCCGATGTTCGCGAGCGAAAGTGTTGTAGAGTCACACTACAATCTGGTTCGAGGAGCAAATGGGAAAAAGTTCAAATAAAATCGATCAGCTGACATTAACATGGCGCTCAGAAATATTTTGACCGTTACAGTGGTATTCTCGAAATATTACGTAAATTGAAGAATTCTACAATTCTACAACTACCACAGAGTAAATAAAGCAGATCTTTATCATTTCTTGAGGCTTTTTGGACCTAAGATTGCCAAGCAATAGCACGTGCTATTTGCAACAGCCATCTTGTTTGTTTTCATCCGAAGTCATGCTCGCGGTTTGTGCTCGCTGCTTGCCGTCCAGTCGGGAAGCCAATATCTCGAGCAAAAAGCTCCCGGCAGTAACGACTCGCTGATGGCGAAAAAAAGCCAAGTGTGATTCCACTTTAACACACACAAGCAAGAAAGATAAGAAATATTTGCGTTGGAAGCTTCAATAATGTTCTGAACCTCGTTCTGGGATTTGTGTTGCAAAACTTAAATTAGAAAAATACAGAAATTTGGTCTTTTGGTCGCCTGTGAGACACTCATCTGACAAAATTTTTCTTGCAATAAGTAATAAATATAATACAAAATTCATTTAAAGGTTTACAGGCCGTTTATGAATGGCAGAGGCAAGGGACAGTGACATTGCCCTAGCAAGCAGAACAATGCCCGAGAGGCTCACCATATATACATATGATCAGTGCCCGGGTCCCCTCTCCACCCAAGCTAGTACCAGGGAGGGCCAGGCAATGGCTGCTGATAACTCAGCAGATAGACCTAAAGGCTCTCCTAAACCCACCACCCTTAGCTCACAAGGATGATGAGGTTACAGCGACCAAAGGAACTAACGAGTTTGAGCGGGACTTGACCCTATTCTGGCAATCCTCAGGTAAGGACGTTACCAATTAGGTCACCACAACCCATAATATTTACACTTTTATTATACTCATAACTTAATGCACATTACAATTTCATTTTCTGTTCAATAATTTACGTAATGAATTCAATGTAAAATAATAGGCCTAAAAATCATAAGATTTCTGATCATCACTTTTTCCTTGATCATTACATGCACAAAATCAGTTTTATAGGTGGATTAAAATTTAAGATTAAGAAGAGCCACTCAGCTAATCAAATTAATTTGACGTCAATATTTTATTTTTGCGTTTTACTTTTTTTTTCCAGAAAGTGAAATAGAACTAAACATATGATAGGTGCAATACTTAGTACACAAAAGTGTGTTCTCACCATACAATAATTATACCGAAAACTTTACAAGGTATTTTAGAATGATATGCAGTAAATAATAATTACAAACCGTTAATATAAGACATATTTTTGTATCATATATTGTCTTCTTTTTAAATAATACATGATCATTTATTAGTTTTGATTCATTTAAAGGGTATATAACAGTTTGAATTGTATAAAGGTTAAAGGTTAAAGGTGTCTGGTTTCAATTCCAGTTTCATCAGAACAGATGCTCACCAGAACGTCAGCCGGTCAAGCCCAACCGCTCACTATGGTGCCCCGCCAAAGCAGCGGCCTCCCCAGTTAACAGCTTAAACTCACGGTCCTGTGCTGGGATCGATCTGCTGCCATGTGAAAGCTAGGCGAACATGTTACCACCGTACTTCAGCTAAGGATATGATTACATTATCAGTTAAAGTGCCCAGTTCCTAGATAGCAAAATTTCTCTGCAAATCTAAGCGAGAGATAAAAGAATAATGGAACTTATTTCTCTTATCATTATGAAATGCCAATCTCGTAATTTGATGTTCCATTTATCCTAAGTACTCTTTACTTTCATATCACCATTCCCACACAGAGGCAAAATGAAGCAGTATCTGGGACGCATTGAAATTCACCAAACGGCTCTGGGCTTTATTATTAGAAAGGATCAGTTAGAAACCCATTATTCATGAAGGTGAAACGAAGGAGTCTAGTTCATGAGTATTACGAGAAGATATAAAACACACATTCCAGTCACGTTCGTGATTATGATTCAGTGCATATGTAGCACAAGTTTCTGCTCTTCTTAGGGAAATGAGAATCACCAAGGTGATAGTACAGACCCTTTGTTGCCAGGAGAATAAAATAGAAGTTTGTGTGTATAAAGACAATAAATTCTTCTTAACTCAAGTAGTAGCTACTGCACTGTAATTCAGTATCGCTCAAGTGGTTAACATCTGCATTGTAACTGTTCAGTGGCTATTTTCCACTTTGTAAGGGTATAAGAGACTCTTTATTTATGGTAATGAGCTCTTCTTGGAGAAGGACACTGTTCTCTAATCTAGGGTATTGCCATTGCCTCTGTACCATAGTCTTCCACTATCTTTGGTTAGAGTTCTCTTCTTCCTTTCCTTAACTGGGCTATTTTCCTTGTTGAAGCCTTTGGACTTACAGTATCCTGTTTTTCCAACTAGGGATATAGTTTGGCTAATAATAATAATAATAATAATAATAATAATAATAATAATAATAATAATAATAATAATAATAATAATAATGAAATGTTCATTATCATTGCGTCATTTGCCTGAACGTGCTTCTCAACATGCAGCTATGTGAAAATTATAACATTGCTAATGACTGCATGGTGTGAATGTGAGTTTTTCATTTGTATGCTGTTTTATACACTACTAAAAGCTAAAAAAAATCTATTATAAAAAAAAATTAATAAGATGTTTAATTTTTTTCATGTCATTTAGAGGTGGTAGGTTGGCCAAGGCACCAGCCAGATGTGGAGATATTCCCACTAGAGAGTTATTGGGTCCTTTGACTGGCTAGATAGTATTACATTGGATCCCTTTCTGGTTACGGCCAATTTTAAGTTTTCCTACACACAAATCAAATAGTCTGGCCTATTATTTATACGTTTTCCTCTTTCCTCATACTCCTAACAACACTAAGATAAACGAAACATTCTTCTTCACTTAAGAGGTTAACTACTGCACTGTAATTGTTCAGTGGCTACTTTCCACCTCGTGAGGGTAGAACAAACTTTAGCTACGGTAAGCAACTCCTGCAGGAGATGGACACTCCAAAATCAAACGACTGTCTTATGTTAGAGCTCTCTTGCTTGAGGGTACACTCGGACATACTATTTTAGCATTATTATAGCATCCTGCCTTTCCAACTAAGGTTGTAACTTGGCTGGGGATAATGATAATACAGGCAGCCCTTGATGTATCTGGGTTCCATCTTTGCGGTTTCAGTCATTCATGGTACAGAAAACCATATAACCTTTTCAATAAAAAGTCCCGTATTCATGGTTTTGCGATAAGTATGCTCGCGGCCGGATGATTTCAAACTGACTGTGCTCCTTTCAAATCGGCATGTTTTGCAATATTTCCCTCTCCACACAACACAACACCCTATCACTCGCTCACTCAGCCTAGTATTGCATCATCTCTCCTAATGTGTGCATCTACCGCTTCGGTCCTTTTTGTGTAGAGTCCCGTTGTGATGTATAAAAGAGATGTAATAAACCTGTACATATCCAGTGTGCTTATAGTAATTTTAGTATAAAATTTGATACCTAATTTACTCTATAAAACATACCAAACAGCTAACAGCTCAGAGTTAGACCATGCTTCAAACTTACTGCATAGAACTTTGTATACTAATGGTTAGTGGTGCTGTACTGATATTTTTTCTCCTAATTTTTATTATCTTAGTTCATTCAGTGTGTAATACTGTATTGTTATTGTTATGTTAACTATTGTACAGTACCGTACAAAAAATTCTGCACTTTACAGTAGTAAAGTAAATATAGGCTACATGTACAGTGTGTTTGAACAGCGTGAGTGGACTTGCTGAAAACAGCAACAACCTGCAAGTGTTATCTTACCTAATTAAGCTGTATTGTAGTGATGGTACTGCCCATATATTACAGTAATATACATTACAGTATTAGTGAATGTTGTTTGATAGGAACAACAGCGTTTTGTTGTCTCTGTACATAATATGTGTTCATTCATTGAAACGATATTTATACTGTGATAGAAACTAAGTAAAAAAAAAAATTAGTCAGTACAGTGGGTTACTTATTGCATTAGTCGACCGTACATTGGCAATGGGCAGTGAGTTTATAGACTAGGAGTTACCCCACTCTAGAACAGCAAGTATCTGCTGAGTCTCGCTTTTCACGCCTGTCTCTGTTACCTAACCTCTGCAAATAAGGAGGGCTGACTGTATTACAGTCGAGATCAAAAGCCCCAAAAAAGATTAATATATTGATGTTAATAAATGGGATGATTTATAAGATTCATAATTTAGATTTATAAAATCAACGTCAGAAGAGGCTACATATACAGTACACCTTATTATGCTTCAAGGTCTGAATATTGTGGTGTTAGCATCATTTTGAATTCATTGTTTCAAAACTTTGTGAAAAGAATTTTTTTTTGGTATTGTAAATATTTTAGGATTTAAAATTCTAATGACAATTATGTTTAAGTTTATTGTATAAGGAAATTGAGATATTTACACCGATTTGATAAATGCAAGTACTATACTCTAATATCAACCTTTTTATGCCAAATATATATATATATATATATATATATATATATATATATATATATATATATATATATATATATATATATATATATATATATGTATATATATATATATATATATATTGCTATGTAATTCATAATATTCAATTTCTATTAAAAGTAATATACACGTTTGTTGGGTAAGAAAAACAAAGGTGAACTCTACATTTGTTATAGAAAAACAACACAAATGTATGTAATTTAAAAACATTTTTTTATGAAAAATACCTATCATTTTTATTTTAGAGCATCTGTCAGCTGTTATCTATACTTATATCTTTAAAGATCCTAGTTACATTCAAAGAATATCTTATAATTTACTTTAAGGGTGTTAACCAATTCACTTGAATGGGCTGTGTTTTGTATTGGTTGGCTACTGAATATGGCATTTTATGTTTATAATCAAAATGTGATTTATATTATGTTTAAGAACTAAGCGAAGGGGTGAATTTCAATGTGAACTAACATTTAACTCTTTCCAGAAATTTACAAGTGTTATCATCAAGTGTTTAGCACATCCACAATAACCAACACAATTTCAACAAAATAAGTTAGAAACTTTAAGTAATAACACAAATAAGAGTTATTTCAAGTAATTAATTGCAACACAACAAAATGATACTTGAAAAGTTCAGCTTCCTCCTGATATATTAGAATCAATTTCTTTGTATCTATTTGATCTCAATGTCCTCTTTGGCTCCTCTCCAAATCCTCTTTGGTAATGGTACGAAGAAATATTTGCACCAGCCACATATATGTGTCAGCGTCAAAACAACCAAATGCTTGCAGTTGGCAACGAAGAAAATGATAAGATAAATACATCCTGGGGCAAGATCGTGCTTGGTTCCGAGAATATCCGCTAGATGTCCATACTCAAGCATGTCTTTTCCAAGGCTGTAGGATATATTCTTTTTTATGCATCGAAACTTTATTTTGACCTCAGTTGGGTTGCAAGTCAAAGGAAAAATGAAATACAAATTTCCTTCTAAATTCTTTAGATTTTTTTTTTCTATTCTTAGTCTGCTGTCAAAATCTTATTATCCTTTTACCATAGATGTTTAAAATACAGGTTCCCTCGTCAAGGTATTTCTTTATTTTCAACTTTATATTTCTCCATTTCGCGTTGCACACAGGCTGACATAAGTCTCATTCTATAGATTACAGGGATATAAGAAAGTTCTATTTTAATATTGGTACTGTTCTTGAATTGTTTTATTTTAACTTTTCATTACTTCTCATGTAATTTATTTATTTCCTCCTTTTCTTTCCTTATTCACTATTTTTTCCTGTTAGTGTCCTTTGACTTATGGTATCCTGCTTTTATAACTAGGGATGCAGATGAGCTAATAATAATAATAATAATAATAATAATAATAATAATAATAATAATAATAATAATAATAATAATAATAATAATAATAATAATAATAATAAGATTATAGATATTTTATCTTTTTCCATCTTTTTTAAGAAGCTTAACTATCAGGAAACTTTCATCTTCTCCTTCTGCTTTGACGAGATTCTTATTTCATTCCTCACAGCACCACTCACTTATCCTTGCCATCTGCCTTTTAGCCTCCTTCATTCTTCCCTGCCTTTATCTATCTTCATCCCTGGCTGTCCTCTACCACAGAAGGCAGTCTGTCTTCTTTTCCATTGCCTCTTGTCCATCAAGATACAATCTCCACGTCATCCTATCTCTATATCTATAAAAAAGAATCCTGCTAATTAAAGGAACGCTATATTTTTTTTTTCATAATTATGATCATATTTCGTGAAGAAAAAAAAAAGTTTAGAATCTGGTTTCTACCTAGGAAAATTAGTAGATGTTATTACACACATATACATTTATATATATATATATATATATATATATATATATATATATATATGTATATATATATATATATATATATATATATATGTATATATATATATATGTATATATATATATATATATATATATATATATATATATACATATATATATATATATATATATATATATATATATATATATATATATATATATATATATATATATATATATATATATATATATATATAAAGTATTTACTTAAACTCGAAACTTGTCTTAAGGTTTAACGTTTCAACAGTAACCATGATTGACAGAGTCAAGTGACATTTTATATGCATGTGATCAGCGCTCTAGTCCCTTCTCCATCAATGTATGACTAGGGAGGGCCAGGCAATGGCTGTCGATGACTCGGCAGGAAGATCTATAGGCTCCCCCAAACATCCTATCCCTAGCTCAGAGGGATTGTGAGATTACAGACGGTACTAGAAATTATTGAGTTTGAGCAAGGCTCGAACTCCCGTACACCAGATCACTAGAAAGTTGAGTTTCCTATAGGCTACCACAGTTATTCTAAAATTCCCTTTGTATGTGAATGCTCTAATTTTAGTAGACTTTTCTCTATTCTTCCATATGTTTGAGAAAACTCTTTCTTTTACGTTTTTACCTACTCCATCGTCCTTGTTATATTTTTCTGCCGTCCCGTTTGGAGTTTTTAATTAGAAGTCAGCCATTAAAGAATAATATGAACAGGTTTTGGATAAAGGAAAAAAAGCTGTATACACCATAATTTGACGTAAAGAAACCTAATTATTGTACCATTTTCCTATGATGGAGTATACATTTCACAAACTATTAGTGCAAGAACGTGTTAGCTGAATTGGTGAAAAGGTGTTTTTAATAAAATGTTAAAATATACTGAATGGCCATTCAACAATTTCGCAGAAATTTTGTAAGAACTTGAATAAAATGGCGAGAGATATAAGTGGAATTCTGTGGAATATGAAAAATCTGCGGATTAAGTTTTGAGTAAAATAACTTTAGCTAGTGGACCAGTGGTGAATTCAACAAAACTTCAAATGTGGCAAAACCTTTCAAGCCCACACAGACCGTAGGTTGTTGATGTTTATCAGAAAGCTCTCGACAAGAACTTTCCAATGAATGCCAACTTCCTTTTCCCAAATCTTGAAAAAGTTACTAATGGCAGTAAAAGGGTTGAATATATTTAAAGGCCTTTAGGTAAACTGCCAAATAAGCTGCAGTGACTGATGTAACAGTTAGGATGTACCTTTTAAAATAAACAACTTTAAAGCGAAAATTTTTATTTTCTTATACTGTTGAGACAAATTGAAGCTACAAGGATATAATGATGAATGTTGGATGTTATGTTTTGCAATTGTCATTGTATTTCCTGTTTACTCAAATAAGCCTTGACGAAACAAAATTTTATTTATATTTTCTATGATATCCTATAAAGTGTACCTCTTTCCATTCTATTGCCATTCAATGTAGGGCTGCGACAAGTTTGAAAAAATAGTCCTGAATGTAACATAATTGGACTTAGCTCTCGATATACTTAAATGATGCAATGTTAAGGTATATGATAGAGTTTGGAGCAAATAGTAAAGGGAACCTCGTTGAGATTATATGACATAATTGTATTTTGTATGGAGTTAAAGATAAGGGCTGCTCCGAACGAATTTCTCTTGTAGAACACTATTTCATTGTTCCTGATTGTTCTGATTTCTTTATTAATATGCTCTCTTAGCAGTTCAGAGCATTTCATACTTAATTTTTGGGAAAGAGATGTGCATATAAATTCCCCTCAGTTTATTTTAAATATAATAAGGACGATCTTTGGAGGCCTATCACTCCTCATTTTCTGCAGGAGGATTGAGAGAGACTGTAAAGACTGGGGGAACAGCAGTAAGGATTCATGAGGAGGAGAGGGGCCGTAGGTGCAATCTTTATAGTAAGTCAGCTTTCAGGAAAAGAGGTTAGATGGAAACCAGAATATCTTCTGTGCTTTTATAGATATAAAGAAGGCGTATGATAGAATACCAAAAGTGATATTTTGGAAAATCCCGGAGAGGCTGGCTACAATGGTAGATATTATGTACCCAAGAAACAAGGACGAAAGTAATAACAGCTGTTGGTAATACAGAAACATTTGAATAGTGTTGGATTACACCTAGGGTCATCATTAAGCCCATTTATTTTTTTTCCTTTTTTTTGGTGTCAATGGATGTGTTAAGTGAAGGAAAAAAATAAAGAGTTGTAAGAGTTCTTATATACAGATGATATGGTGATTACCACTGAAAATGAGGAAGACTTACAGAAAAGGGTTGTATAGTGACAAGAGACTTTGGAAAGGGGTGGCTTGAGAGTATATGAGGATAAAACTGAAGCTATAGTCAGCAGTAAGAAGGTAAGGTCAGGATAGCCACGCATGAAAATAGATACTTGTATGACATTGACCATACCACTTAGCCACGAAGTGGTATGGTCAATATCATACAAGTATCCTGGACCAGGGTTCGAAACCCGGCCGGTCAGATACTATAGTCTTTGAGTGATTTTGCCTGGGGCTCTGATCCTGAGGTTGTTAAGAGAATCCAGACTTTAATGTTTTATTATATATGACTTATTTGATATATATATATATATATATATATATATATAATATATATATACGTATATATATATAAATATATACATATATATATATATATATATATATATATATATATATATATATATATATATATATATATATATATATATATATATATATATATATACATGTAGGTTTGCCAGGGTACCAGCTACCCGTTGAGATACTACCGCTAGAGGGTTATTGGGTCCTTTGTCTGGCCAAACAGTATTAAATTGCATTCTTCTCTCTGGTTACGTTTCATTGTCCCTTTTCCTATACACACATACACACACACACACACACTGAATAGTTTGGCCTATTCTTTATATATTATCCTGTCCTTATACACCTGACAACACGGATTACCAAACAATTCTTCATCCAAGGGGTCAACTACTGCACCGTAATTGTTCAGTAGTTACTTCCCTCTTGGTAAGGGTAGAAGAGACTATTTAGCTATATTAAGCAGCTCTTCTAGAAGAAGGACACTCCAAAATCAAACCCTCGTTCTCTAGTCTTGGGTAGTGCTATAGCCTCTGTACTATGGTCTTCCACTGTCTTGGGCTAGAGTTATCTTGCTTGAGGGTACACTGGCACACTATTCTATCTTATTCCTCTTCCTCTGGTTTTGTTAAAGTTTATATAGTTTTTATAGGAGATAATTATTTTAATGATGCTGCTTTTAAAATATTTTATCTTTCCTTGTATCCTTTCCTCACTGGGCTATTTTCCCTGTTGGAGCCCCTGGGCTTATAGCATACTGCTTTTCTAACAGTTTTTAGCTTAATAATAATAATAATAATAATAATAATAATAATAATAATAATAATAATAATAATAATAATAACATATATATATATATACATATATAAATATATATATACACACACACACACATATATATATATATATATATGTATATATATATATATATATATATATATATATATATATATATATATATATATATATATATATATATATATATATATGAACACTGAATATGCGTTTTATGCGTGAGGTGTATGAATGCGAAATGGACGCTATTGTTCCCCATGAGAGGAGTATCAATTTGTTATTATGGACGGCATTGGTGTCCTACAATACATCAGAGTCCAATAAACCCTATACAAGTAATAAAAACTCCACTATGGATTATGGAGCGAAAGCATTTACATAATGGCTGAAAACAACTTTCGCCATGGAGTATATTATGATGAATTACATCAATCGCTTGACTGACATTTCATCTCAAACCGGTGACATTGTGAAGAGCCAGAACATTAGGCAATCCACGGATGCATTTGATTAACTCTTGGCATCACAGGTTATGACTATATTCAAAGGAATGACTCACATTATTTCTATAATGTGGAGCATACTTTGCTTAATAAAAGTTTCTTTTCCTCTCTAGAGTTGATTGTTAATCTGTTTTCATTTCTTCTGGAAGATATAGATAGATAAAAGCTAATTGTTTCAACAAAGGCTGTCAGTAATAATACTAACGGTGCATATAAATGTATTAAAACTTACACTACCATTTGTAACTTGATCAAAATTTGAAAAAGAGAAGCGTTGTTTAAAATTCACCAAATTCTATCTGGAAAGGTCCTGTCGAGAAGTTTTCAATAACTATTAGCAATCTAGGATTTTGTGCTGTCTTGAAAGATTTTACGACATCAGCAGTTTTGCTGAATTAACCACTAACATTGAAAGGGTTAAATAGTTTAGAGTATCTTACGTAGGCTACCACCACGGAAGGATCAAAACGAAGTTGTGTTGAACACTAAGTAGCTAATGTCCATCTTAATCAGAAAAGTGAAGGAATGAGATACACACAAAGTAAACAACTACTCTTAATCCTTCCCCCCTTTCAAAAAAAAAAAAAAAAAAAAAAAAAAAAAAAAAAAAAAAAAAAAAAAAAAAAAAAAAATTGCTTGGATAAAAATTCTTTGAGATTATTTATCTTGCCGTTGCTACAGTATTGTCACGGATCTATTTTGATGCTACCAACGAAAATAAAGAAGACCGCGGCGAGGAAACCTTTCCAAATGGATTTTGCTTATTATTTTTGAAATACTAGATGGTATATACGATTAATGAAGAACTATTCTTAGCTATTTTATGGCTTTGTTCAATTGTATACTAGAATTTATATAGAAATATTTTTACCAATTATTGTAGACAAAACCACAGCTAGATCGCAAAGACATTACTAGAATTCATAATGCATTGTACGGCGCACAATAATGAGCTTGTACCACACACACACACACACACACACACACACACACACACAAATACAATTGGTAATAGATTTTATCACACTTATTTACTTCTGATTACCCAACACAAAACCTCAGCTCGCTTTTAGCTATACGAATGTATCGTAGATGTGAACGATATCAGCATGCTAACCACAGTGCTCATCACAGCAACGAAAAGTTTTCTTAATTAAAAAAACTCAACATACAAAATATATTGATTGTATAAACTCTAAATGTAAATACATTGGTTTAGTTTGGCATATTTTTATTCCTGTACTTTTTATGCTATATTTTTTAATGTCTTTCAAACTCATTCAAGTTTGGAAAATGTCTGTATACAACTCCCAAAATATAAATGAATAAATAAAAACAACTGGTAAGGTTATTGCAGTGACACTACATTCTTAGGTGTACTTCTTCATTTAGATATCCAAAGGTAAATGTTGCAATGGTGGCTAATAAGTATGGTTAAGGAATGCCTGGGAGAGGGTGAAGAAACAATTGTTTTTTACAGGAATGGGAAAGGTGAAAGGTGGTTGTGAGAATCACAGGGTATTACTACAGAGGAGTATCTGAGAGAACCATGCAGCATTGATTAAGAAAAAAAAAAAGAATTAACGATAATGATAGTGAGAGAAGATACGTAGATTTAGAAACCAGCTAAATGGTGAGAAGAACAGCAGAGTATTGATAAAATGGGATTGACGACACTAACATTGAGAGAAGATACGTAGATTCATAAAGTAGTTAATTAACTGGGAAGAAAAACAACAGAGTATTGATTGAGAAAATAGAATTGACGACAATAACATTGGGAGATGATGCGTAGATTTAGAAAGCAGTTAACTGGGAAGAACAACAGAGTATTCGTCAAGAAAATAGGATTGACGACAATAACATGAGAGAAGATATGTAGATTTAGAAAGCAGTTAAATGGCGAGAAGAACAATAGAGTATTGAGAAAACAGGATTGACGACAATAACACTGAAAGAAGATATGGAGATTTAGAAAGCACTTGACTGGGAAGAAGAACAACAGAGTATTGGTTGAGAAAATAGGATTAATGACAATAACATTGAGAGAAGATGCGCAGATTTAGAAAGCAGTTAACTGGGAAGAAGAACAACAGAGTAATGTTTGAGCAAAACAAGATTGAGGACAATAACATTGAGAAAAAAATACGTTGATTTAGAAAGTAGAGGAACAAGAGAGTATTGATTAAGAAAATATGATTGACGACAATAACACTAAGAGAAGATACGTAAATTTAGAAAGCAGTTACCTGGGAACAAGAACAACAGAACATTAATTGAGAAAATATTATTGATGGCAAAACCATTTACAGAAGAACAACAGAGTATTGATTGAGAAATTAGGATTGACGATAATAACATTGAGAGAAGAAACGTAAATTTAGAAAGCAGTTAACTGGGAAGAAGAACCACAGAATATTGATAAAGAAAATAGGATTGATGACAATAACACTGAGAGAAGATACGTAGATTTAGAAAGCGGTTATCTGGGAAGAAGAACAACAGAGTATTGATTTAGAAAATAGGATTGATGACAATAACACTGAGAGAAGATACGTAGATTTAGAAAGCGGTTATCTGGGAAGAAGAACACCAGAGTATTGATTGAGAAAATAGGATTGATGACAATAACACTGAGAGAAGATACGTAGATTTAGAAAGCGGTTATCTGGGAAGAAGAACAACAGAGTATTGATTGAGAAAATAGGATTGATGACAATAACACTGAGAGAAGATACGTAGATTTAGAAAGCGGTTATTTGGGAAGAACAACAGAGTATTGATTGAGAAAATAGGATTGATGACAATAACACTGAGAGAAGATACGTAGATTTAGAAAGCGGTTATCTGGGAAGAAGAACAACAGAGTATTGATTGAGATAATAGGATTGATGACAATAACATTGAGAAAAGATACATAGATTTAGAAAGTAGTTAACTGGGAAGAACTATAGAGAATTAATTGAGAAAATAGGATTGACGACAATAACCTTAAGAGAAGATATGTAGATTTAAATAGCAGTGAAATGTAAAGATGTGATGGAATCTCTTAAATGAAGGAAAATTGTTGTGTAGGCTAACGAAGAGAAATGTAAAGACAATTGGCAAAACTACAAATGAAGGGTTTGGGTGATATGTAGTGTTAATAATAACTTCATGTGAGATGTTAATAGCAAAAAAATCGTTTTTCTATACCAAGGTGAGAATTTCATGTACATTGAAAAACAACTATTTCAGTGTAAGAGTAAATTTCAGACAAAGATTGTTACGTCTCCTTAGGTAGTTAATATTATTATGGATAAGAAATAGTAGATTTGTATGTCAGTAAAAGCAAATATATGGTTGTAAAATAAAGGAAAATGTAATGGAAGTATGGTTGAAGAGTTGATATTTGTTGTTAGTTTACCTTTCGCCCTTGATTTAACAGAGCCGTTTCAATGGGAGGAACCTACAAAAGTGAAAGTACCAAGAGTGAGAGAGCAAATGGAAGTCAGGCGACACCGGTAAATACATCTTTGGAGAATATAGGATTGATGTGCTCTAGATGAATCCTCTATGGAGGTTTAGATATGCATTTTATTCTTTTTTCCTCTTTGGAATTTTCCTATGTTTAAGGTGAATAATTTATGTATATAATATATATATATATATATATATATATATATATATATATATATACATATATATATATATATATATATATATATATATATATATATATATATATACACACACACATATATATATATATATATATATATATATATATATATATATATATATATATATATATATATTGTAGGTGTGTATTTGTGTGTGTGTGAAGCTTTGGCAGTGGTTGATATGAGATCAGTTGCCTGGTTTATAGTAGGTTATACAGCCTAGACAATGCTGCAAAAATATGTGCCAATACTTCAAGGTGCAAATTTAATGTACCTTAAGGCAAGAAAGTGTCCAGTTAAGAATTGACGATTTTTAGCTGATGGAAATACCCCCAAATTAAAGATAAACCTACTCTTACAAGCCGAATAGTAGGATTAAGAAAATTAATTATCATTACTTCTCATTTTGATGTGAGAGTCCACAAATGTCCAAGTGCATGGGATTTACTGCGGATTACTCTGCGCTGTATGGATGTTAAAGAGAAATTTCATAGCATATTCTCTTGAACTTTTTATTGTGCTTGGATGTAGAAAAGATAAGGAAAATTGTATGTCAGATATTTGGAAGGTCAACGATCAAATGTACCTGGGGTAACTGATAGCAAAAGGTAAGGAAGAAGATTGTAGTCATGAAGAGTCTGAGGTAGGTGTAGGGAAGGGGCTTGAAGTGTCATAAAAATTCTTGGGTTGGGTGAAGAGAGTACAGATCTGATAGTTCAAAGATTGCGGGTAAGACTGAGCAGGGCAGGAATTTATGATAATAATTGAACGTGGTAAAGGCATGAAAAAGAATGAGTAAGAGAATCTTTGTGGAAGAGAGGGAATCAGTGTTGGGCTTATTATGCAGAACATGAAAGGGTGGTTGTGGTAGGAGACCTAAATACAAAGGTAAATGACAGAGAAAGAGATTAGGTTATTGATAGTTTTGATAAGTCTGGAAGAAATGAAAATGATATAAATATCATAGAGAGAATTAATAGTATGTAGTCCTCGGGATCCACCATTCTGTTAATAATAATAATAATAATAATAATAATAATAATAATAATAATAATAATAATAATAATAATAATAATAATAATAATAATAATAATGAGCAGGACAAAGAAGGATTCTGGAAGTAACCATGGCAAATTAGACAGAAAATTATCCAGCAGTCATCCAAAATTATCTTGACGTACTATTTATATAATCAATTATACATTCGTCTCTTAGGCCTTTCTGACATGTCGCATTCATAAATGTTTCTTATCCTGAGAAGTCTTATGAAGAAGATATTATTTTCTAAAAATTATATTGTGATTCCACAGAAGAACTAAAACAAAATATGGATTTATCTTACTAAGCCTGACATAAAAAATCGTGACTCCAAATTCAATTGTTTTTATCTAACATAATCTTAATTTTCTTTATGAATCTGAATCCAGAAATGATTTAGTTTCCATTTCGTCTCTGTCTGTTCTTCTTGACCTATAACACATTTTAAAAAGGCACAACTAAAGATGAAGCAAATATCATTTATCTTTCAAACATTAGGCTACCTCCTCTTGGTAAGGGTAGAAGAGACTCTTTAGGTATGGTTAGCAGCTCTTCTAGAAGAAATGTTTTCAAGTTCTGGGTTTGTCTCAGTACCATGGTCTTCCACTGTCTTGGGCTAGAGTTCTCTTGCTTGAAGGTACACTCGTGCACGCTGTTCCATCTTATTTCTATTCCTCTTTTTTATGGTTTAAATATGAAAGATCTAATTTAATGTTTTTACTGTTCATAAAATATTTTATTTAGATTGTTTATTAATTCTCTTGTAGTTTATTTATTTCCTCAATTCCTTTCCTAACTGAGTTATTTTCCTCTTTGAAGTCCTTGTGTTTATAGCATTCTGCTTTTCCAACTAGGAGTGTGGCTTAGCAAGTAATAATAATAATAATGATAATAATAATAATAATAATAATAATAATAATAATAATAATAATAATAATAATAAAAATAATAATAATAATAATAATAATAATAATAATAATAATAATAACAGACTTAGGCTTATTGATTTTAATAAGTAGCCTAATAGTATTTTTTTATGAGAGAGTAAAACTATTTCGAATATACATTCCCATGCTTTACCCTTTTAGCATTATCAATTATTGATAGCATTCTCAAGTTAAGAAAGTGTATTCCATCAAGTTACACCTAAGAATAAGCTCCTCGCGTATGGTGCTCTTTGAAAGACCATTATACTTTATTGGATAAGTAATGTGTTTACAGCCTTAATCGGATTTTAATGTCAGAAGAGCTTCCCTGATAACGGCAAATGGAGACAGATCCTAAGCCTATCTAAAGGAATATTAAGACAAAGTTTGATTTTAAAGGAATATTAAGACAAAGTTTGATTTGTAAGTAACCTATTTCGTTAAGTAAATGACTTATAAAATCCCTGCAGAATATTTTTCTCTGATCTAGAAAGTGTATTTGATTAGAGTGCATAGGACAGAAATATTTTCTATTGTTGGGAATATATAAATCTGAAAGTTTATGGAAAATTAATTTTTTTCAATCTATACGGCAATCAGAGTCGTCAAGAAAATAAGGAACCAGCCTCAATTGAATATGATAATCTAACGAAGTGTGAATGCACAGTTATTGAGATATGAAAAAGATGAAGACATCCGTACTCACTAGAATAAAAAATAACAAGGAAACTAAGTTAATAAATGACTATACGAAGAGATTTACAAAAAGGAAAATTATTCTGTAATACCAATCCTCTAGAAGGTAATAAATAGCATTAACCTGTATGTATAAGGAAGATTTCATCACGCTGAATAATATTCAGTGTTTCGGAGGGATAAATTGTAATTCATGAGGCAGCAGGATCAGTCTCTACTCATTGCATATGAGGGCTTAGTCACTTATCATATATTGCTAGTCTGGAGTCAATATCACTGTCCCTTGCCTCTGATATTCATGAGTGGTCTTTAAACCTTTATACGGTAATTTTCTATGATCATTCTTGTTTCCAATTAGCTAGTATTATAGTGGAGGGATGCAATAACTCTTGTTTCATTTATCTTTGAAATTACTCACTTTCTAAAATGAATATAAATTCAAAGCGCTCTGTAGCTAATGGGTTTGAGTCAAAACTCCAACGACAAATTATTGCTATACAATATTTCATTCTGTGATTCTGATTATTTGACATCATTTTTGTACCACTCAAAACCACACCATTGGCAATTTAGATGATTAAGTCCTCTTAGTGTTGTACCACACGTGTTTCATATACGCTCATACACTGTAATGCTATTGCTTTTTTTTATCTCTTGCTCTTTTCAACACTGAAAATAGAAAAAAAAAATATTTAAGGTTGCCATCGTATGTTCCATATTGTTTGAATTTTTGTACCATTGCTGCCCTCAACTGTTTGTATATAATCTCTTTATCTTATTGAATAAAGTCCCTTACATTCACATCGCAACAGTATCCAACAGTGTCAGTGCTCAAATTGTTTGGAGTTGTCTCTCGGAATTTTCTTTTATCCAGAGTACAACAATGTCAAAATCCTTATTCTTATGACCTACCTCTCAGAAATCGCTTTTCTTGTGTTCAACAATAGTTCAGGATTCATCTTCTCCCGAGGTACGTCCCAAGAATTATTTCCCTTTGTGTTCAACAGAGTGTCGCCATCCATATTCTTCCGAGGTGAACTCTCAATTTTTTTTATCCTCCATCGTCTAAGAGAGTCAGCATCCGTATTCTTCTCAGCTTATGCTCACACTGTGGTAGTGTTGTCTAGACAGTGTTGCAGGTCTCCTGTATTCTTTTTACAATTTTAATAATAAATCTTTGAATAAGCATGATTATTCTTTAAAGTACGATATTGTTGCTACAATTTAATGAAGCAAGGTTTCATTACACTTAAAGTATTGTATTAAAAACGGCGAATGTCATGGAATATATGTTGCCAGGCATTTACCGTTTTAAAAACAGATATATTGACGTAAAGTATTGATATTACGGTCAACAACCCGTAAAAGATAATAACAAAATATTGTAAAATTACGGTGTCCTGTATTTTACTGAAATACGGCTGAGAAGAGTATATTTTTACGAAGAATTTCCGATTAAAATTACGGTTTTATTAACAGTGTAGAAAGAAAATATTTATGAATTAAGAGTAATTTCTAGTGTGTTTCGATGTAGTCAATGCCTGGAAATTCTAAAACCATTACAATATTCATAATCTTGAATTTGCAATCGATTTTCATAACGTGTTTGTCTGACCGTCTCTCTCTAAAACACACTGGTATTCATAGACAAATCACATAACCAACACTGCCTTTTGTAGTAAGCCTTTATATGTGTAGGGTATACTTGTCTTTCATATTCAAGAGGCTGCTTCTTTTGCTGATATGAAGATAGGCCTACAACAACGTAGCTAACCATTCCCTCCAACCCATAACCCCCCCCCCCATCTCTCTCTCTCTCTCTCTCTCTCTCTCTCTCTCTCTCTCTCTCTCTCTCTCTCTGTTTGAGTCTTTGTGTGTCGGTATATAAGAGAGAGAGAGAGAGAGAGAGAGAGAGAGAGAGAGAGAGAGAGAGAGAGAGAGAGAGATTCTTTCAAACGGTTAAAACACACAAAACAGGAGGTTTTTTCGATGGTTCCTATTATATGAAAGATGAACCGACGCATGTTATCTGAGTTCCATAGGAGGAGAGTTGAAATACATAAATGGAAAATATATGATATTATTAGTTTTGACAGCAAATATTTATCTGTAAGTAACAGACAATATCCAAAGAGGTTTTTTTGCCACGAGATATTTTGAACAGTTGATACAATTTTTTTTTTTTAAGTTAGCTTCTTCATTGTATTTTCCAGTTTCTCTTTTAAAACAACTAGCTACTCATCCTTTACCTTTAGAGCAATAGTTTTTCCAGTTCCTTACATTCTGGAACGACAATTCATTTCTTAGATATTAAACATAGAAGAGGCTATGGAATTTACATCTCTTCCTGAGGAGTATATTTACATAGTGATAATGATGTTACCGAAGATAAGAGCTTAGAAGATTTTCACATATATGTTCTTCAATCAGTGGCGTATCTAGGGCGGAAGGAAGGAGGTGTTTAAATGCCTCATCCTAGCCTCCAAGTGAAGGTGGCCCCCAAAAGCAAGTCAAAAAACAAAAGTATGTAAGTATCTTTATTAAAATACCACCAACCCACCAGGGTAAGGAGGAGGTTGCCTCTCTACTGTCTAAGACCCCGGCCACTCAAAATATTGAGGTAAGGCCCTGTCTTCAATTTTCAGTTAAATAAAGGTGAAGTATAAGAGCTAAAATGGTAATGAAGATCTTTGTCGTAGGATATATTTAAAGTAAGTAAGCAATAAAAAAAAAATCTTATATGGGTTAACATAGATCTCCACCATAAGAAAATAACGAATGAAAATAGGTACAAGACCTTTGCCCGATTTCTATCATCACCAGTGGAGTAATTTTTTATTCATTCATTAAGAAATATCAGTGTAAAACACTGTAAAAAAAAAAAAAAAAAAACTACCATCATATAGTAAAAAGAAACTTTCTAAAATATGTCTCGTCGATAGGATGAGTTTTTAAGATATTTCAAATTCCGTTCGAGATTCGATGTTGACTTATCAAACCTTAAGCAAATTTCTTTTCTGTGGAACTTGGTTATTAAAAGGCC
>NC_090725.1:47485367-47487867 GCF_036898095.1 Palaemon carinicauda | reverse complement strand
TTCATTGTTATTATTACTTTCATTATCATTATAACTGTTGTTATTGCTGTTGTTTTTTTTTTATTTTTGTCTTTGTTGTCGTTGTTGTTATGAACCCGCCTGCAACCATAAGTTTTACAATCAAGAAAAACTAGCCTTTTCCCTTAAAACAAATGCACTCTATGCAATCTCAAATCCTATCTATCCCCATTAACATATCACCCATAAAATATTTATGCAATAATTAGAATATAAAAAAATGAGTTGGAAGTTGCCTAAAAACAACCAACAATCACAGTGTCTCGTCCACTGTGTTTAGGAACGTTTACCCAAAATGAAATTCAAAGAGAAGACTTACGTAAGATGTCGTAAAGTATCTTTACGACTATTGTTGCTCACTTGAAGCCCTTTCTTAAATGGTGAGTGATTTTATGACATGCTTGGTTAGTGAGCAGTAGTTTATTTGGATACTATAAGATTCTCTTTTTATTCATGATTTGATTTGCATTATGAGGTGTATTGTTTTGATATGTATTGCTACTGCTAGAAATTATATTCATCTCTCTCTCTCTCTCTCTCTCTCTCTCTCTCTCTCCTCTCTCTCTCTCTCTCTCTCTCTCTCTCTCTCTCTCTTGTGATATGAAATGAAAGGGTAGTTTTAATTTGAAGAAAAGTTATTTACAGAAATTTCATAGTGATTAAGTAACCTCTCTCTCTCTCTCTCTCTCTCTCTCTCTCTCTCTCTCTCTCTCTCTCTCTCTCTCTCTCTCATGATAGGAAAAGGAAGGTAATCTGTTATTAGAAAATAAACAACTAAATTATTTAGGGACAATTTTTCTATGAAAGTGTTTTATTCATTCTAGATGTCTTGTAATATTAAATAAAGCAAAAGAGGCATAAGTTATCCTATAAAAGATGATATGCCAAAGATTTTCTTCGGTTCATCGTCTAAACCAAATTTTGGGGTGACCAGTTACATTTAGACTCCTCAATATTTTTTTCAAGTAAACAGTGTCTTATTTTCATGCGGTGTCAGTTTGTTTATCCAAGAACCAAAGGAAAATCGTGAATGGCAAAAATGGAAAACTAGAGGGGCACTCAGTAGGGTGCAGACCTCCGTCGCAGGAGCTTATTTTTCAAACTTTTGCTTGATATTGACCCTGACCTTGGACCTTAACATGTATTAATTGGAGTGGATTTGCATACACCAAATATGAACTAAGTTTGAAGTCTCTGAGACAACGATGTCTAAAATTAAATCATTTCTAGATTTTACATAACAGTTAATCCCTGCAAGTTTCATTACTCTGCGATTAAAATTGTGGCCAGGAAGCTGTTCATAAACAAACACACACATATACACACAAATACACAAACAGGGGTGAAAACATAACCTCCTTCCAACTTCGTTGGCAGAGGTAACCACTGGTCTTTGGTGTGGGTTAATCTGTCTGACTTCAAATAGCCTTTCTACTACAACCTCTGCGACATAGTAAACATAAATCATTTATTATTTGTATCATCGAACTTTTATTTAGTGTCCCTCATGTCATATATACAGTGATGTTCAACTGAATAGTTATTACGCACGGGTTAGTGAGTATCCATATCATAGGTATGAAAGCATCGTAGTTGCGGTATGATTACCCTAGACCCACTGGGAGTCCTGAGATTAGCATAGCTCACGTTGAAGGAATAATGCAGAATTGAATGTTATATGAATTTCCTCTATGAAAAAAATAAAAATAAAGATCTCTCAGTATCTATAGGAGCCAAACACTAAATATGTTTATTTGTTTCATATCCCAGACATCTTTTGTTTGCTTTTGAAGCTATCTAAAAAGTGTGTATTCACATAAAATTTCCACTACTTATGTCCTGCATATCTGCAATATGCTCAGGGCAATCACTCAACTCTGTGGAGATCAACTATCTCAAAACGTCTTATGTTTTCTTCACTTACTTCATCAATCTTCAGAATCAAGCACCAGGAAAAAAAAAAGCAAATTTACTGTCATAAACCTTCATAAAGAATGGAAATATGCAGCCCTGAGCAAAAACAATAGATATATTTAAAGTTATAAAATCTAGCTATTATTTCGATCATGCATATCTCAAAATATCTTCTGTTCTTCACTTACTTCGTCAATCATGAGAATCAAGCACCAGGAAAACTAAAAATCAAATATATTGTTATAAACCTTCGTAAAACATAGAAATATTCAGCCCTAAGCATAAGTAATAAACATATTTACAATTATAAACATTAACTCTTATCTCCATCATGCATATCTCAAAATGTCTTCTGTTTTCTTCACTTACTTCATCAATTTTGAAAATAAAGCATCAAGAAATCTAATAATCAAATTTATTGTTATAAAGCTTCATAAAGCGAATGATCAACCCTAAGAATTCAAAGTAAATATATATACAGTTATAAACATTAACTCTTATCTGGATCATGTAAGCATACACATTCTGCTGGGCATTTTCATGTGACCAATTCTAGGAAACTAATATT
>NC_090725.1:47477867-47480367 GCF_036898095.1 Palaemon carinicauda | reverse complement strand
CTTTCTATGTGACAGAAAGAGTGAGAAAAGTAGGACTTTTACTGATGTGGTTTGTTTGTTTATCACTTATTTTTTCTTTTTCTTTTCAAGAATGTGCCACTTGAAGGTGGGTCTCGTATTTGGTAAGCAACAAGAGATTGGAATCTAAAAGATTGCAATGTGGTGTCTGGCGAGAAAGTACTTTTCTCCTAAGCGTACGATAGTGGATTTCGCTGTTTCAAATGCAGGACAAAGGCCTTAGATACAACTTTATTTATGTCTGGAATTTGGCCAGTTTTCATCACCGCGTTGACCACTGTGGATTGTTGATGGTGGGAGACTTATGACTTAAAGCCCTTGCCGTTCCATTAATCTTTGACTATACATAAAATATACAATTGCCACTTCTCGAATGCTCCATTGTTAAGAAGCTGAAATACTTCTTTCCATTATTGTAGGTTTTGGTGAGATAATTTAGTAATTAATTTCTTTTTTAATGTAAATTTCCACATTTAATCGATTTTGGTCAATATACGTATATTTCTTAAATAGTGCTTGTCATTGAAATAGTGACTGTTTTAGTTTTTATTGTTTTTACTTATAGTTCTATTAGTGACCTGTGTGAAAGTATCATACTATAGCAAGAGAAAAATAACTTAAAAATAAACATATTCCAAAAAAAGCTGAATGATTATATAACTATAAAAAAAAAATCAGAGATTTCAGACCCAGCTAATGAATACTGCCAACATTTAACTAAAGTCTACGGACATTGCCTCCCACATTTCATATGCTGACTGTACAGTAGATGGTAAAAGTTTAATGTTGATACAAAAATCGTAATCTTGATCCGGATCACCTCCAAAATTTCTTGGTTTCTCTCAATGTAATATATCTATCAATTTTTAAAATTTGGTGGAAATCCATTGTGTTCATTTATTTTGACGTAATCTTTAAAATTGTGAAAATTCCAAATCCGAATCTAGAATCCGGATCACCTCGAAACGTTAACGGCGTCACCCATGGCCTAAGATCTATTTCGTAAAAATCCGTTAGCTGTTATAACTTTATCTATAAAATGGCAAAAATACAAATACGGATCTGGGACCTGGATAATCTCTAAAATTTAATAGGGTCGTTGAAAATTTCGTCAAAATTCGTCGAGTAGTTTTGACGTAATCCTGTCCACAGACAAATCCTGTCCACAGACAAATCCTGTCCACAGACACAGACAAATAAATAAATTAACCAACTCGAAAATATAACTTCCTTGGTGGAGGTAATAGCTTGAGAATTTTATCTTGTGAACTATAAGCTTTCCTTTCTTCAGACAAAATAAACTTCGTCATTTTTACTCAATTTTGTTTAATAGTGTTTTTAGACATAATCACCTTCTTCCTATGTATTATCTCCTTTAAGTGACACACATAGCAGTTCAGATATCTTGAATACCTTATAATATGATTTACTACCCAAGGCGTATATTACCATCTAATCAGCTAAATGAAATAAAGGCCTCCAAATAAAGAAGTAACTTTCTTATATATATATATATATATATATATATATATATATATATATATATATATATATATATATATATATATATATATATATATATATATATATATATATGTGTGTGTGTGTGTGTGTGTGTGTGTGTGTGTGTGTGTGTGTGTGTGTGTGGGTGAGTTAGTCTAACAGAACTTTAAACAAAATGTTTTTGCAAACTTGTAACTTGCACATTCGTGTTCGTTTGTCATCCCAGAGTCCATGTATTATCCGTCCTGAATTTCAAATTTTATGCTTAAAATTGGCGTTGCAAAGCCATGAAAGAAATTCCTAAGATGGAATAGTTTAGTTTTCTTTTCTTAACTGTGTTTTCTCATCGAAAGTTAATCTACGGAGGAGCAGCAGAGAGAGGAAACGTTTGATAAGAGTAGTTGAAATACGAGCAATCAACACGTGAGTGAGAAAGAGTAACTGGCAACTGTCTCCGTCAGCCACACCACTTAGTGGTCCGACCAATAGGAGAAGAGTAATAAATCTCACTGTTGTGTACTTATAGCGGTGGAGATGATCCCCAACTTCAGAATCGTGTGTTGTTGGAGAACTTTTCCAAAATAGAATTTTGTAATATGACAAATTGGCAAGAATGTATCTGTATACATAATAGAGAGCCTATCTTTACAGCTAATGATGTTCGAGAATCTTTGTTTTTATTAATATTTTACTAATTGCAGGTGTTCCTAAAGGCCCCCCTGATAAAAATTCTCTATTTTCATTAATATTTTGCTAATTACAGGTGTTTCTAATGACCCTCACGATAAAGATTCTTTGTTTTTATTAATATCTTGCTAATTACAGGTGTTTCTAAAGACCCTCATGATAAAAAACCTCTGTTTTCAACAATATTTTGCTAATTACAGGTGTTTCTAAAGACACTCATTATAAAAAGCCTCTCTTTTTACGAATATCTTGCCAATTACAGGTGTTTCTAATGACCCTCATGATAAAAATT
>NC_090725.1:47474483-47477367 GCF_036898095.1 Palaemon carinicauda | reverse complement strand
AGAGAGAGAGAGAGAGAGAGAGAGAGAGAGAGAGAGAGAGAGAGAGAGAGAGAGAGAGAGAATTTTTTATAACCTTTACTTCAGGCAATATTTCTTTTGTCGTTCCTAACGCTTGGTTCATAGAGAGAGAGAGAGAGAGAGAGAGAGAGAGAGAGAGAGAGAGAGAGATAGTTGCATTATCTTTAGTTTAAGTAATATTTCGTTCGTCATTTCTGATACTTGGAGAAGAGAGAGAGAGAGAGAGAGAGAGAGAGAGAGAGAGAGAGAGAGAGAGAGAGAGAGAGAGGAGAGAGAGAGAGACCGTTTAAAGACATTTAACCTTAAAATCATTAAGATAAATCTAAGGTTTCACATATGTAAGAACCATTTCTTTAAGTGGGTGCTTCCATCTGGCAATACCTTGTATAGAATCACATATAAATAAGTTGTTTGAAATAGTTCCATTCCCAGAAAGTTTCGTATTATAGGAAAGTTCACGATTTGGAACCAAACTTAATTTGCCAGATAGACAGCCTCCTCCCAGGATTGAGTATTGACACCTGTTTAGCCACGAGATTTTGGTTGAGGTCAATGCCAACATACGGGATTTTTATCATGAGGTTCATTACAAACGCCTGTAATTAGAAAGATATTAATAAAAATATAGAATTTTCATTGCGAAAGGTAATAAAAAACACCTGTAATTAGCAAGATATTAATAAAAACAGAGAATCTTTATCGTGAGGGTCATTAGAAACACCTGTAGTTACCAAGATATTAGTAAAAAAGAGAGGCTTTTTATCATGAGTGTCTTAAGAAACATCTGTAATTAGCAAAATATTGTTGAAAACAGAGGATTTTTATCATGAGGGTCTTTAGAATCACCTGTAATTAGCAATATATTAATAAGAACAGAGAATCCTTATCGTGAGGGTCATTAGAAACACCTGTAATTAGCAAAATATTCATGCAAATAGAGAATCTTTATCACGGGGGCCTTTAGAAACACCTGCAATTAGTAAAATATTAATAAAAACAAAGATTCTCGAACATCATTAGCTGTAAAGATAGGCTCTCTATTGTGTATACAGATACATTCTTGACAATTTGTCATATTACAAAATTCTATTTTGGAAAAGTTCTCCAACAACACACGATTCTGAAGTTGGGGATCATCTCCACCGCTGTAAGTACACAACAGTGAGATTTATTACTCTTCTCCTATTGGTCGGACCACTATGTGGTGTGGCTGACGGAGACAGTTGCCAGTTACTCTTTCTCACTCACGTGTTGATTGCACGTATTTCAACTATTCTTATCAAACGTTTCCTCTCTCTGCTGCTCCTCCGTAGATTAATTTTCGATGAGAAAACACAGTTAAGAAAAGAAAACTAAACTATTCCATCTTATAAATTTCTCTCGTGGCTTTGCAACGCCAATTTTAAGCATAAAATTTGAAATTCTGGGCGGATAATACATGGACTCTGGGGATGACAAACGAACACGAATATGCAAGTTACAAGTTTGCAAAAACATTTTGTTTACAGTTCTGTTAGACTAACTCACCCACACACACATACACACACACAAATATATATATATATATATATATATATATATATATATATATATATATATATATATATATATATATATGTAAGTATATATATATATATATATATATATATATATATATATATATATATAGATAGATAGATAGATAGATATATCATATATGTATGATATATATATATATATATATATATATATATATATATATATATATATATATATATATACATATATATATATATATATATATATATATGTATGTATATAGAAATAAGAAAGTGACTTCGTTTTTTGGAGGCCTTCATTTCATTTAGCTGATTAGATGGTAATATACGCCTTGGGTAGTAAATCATAATATAAGGTATTCAAGATATCTGAACTGCTATGTGAGTCACTTAAAGGAGATAATACATAGGAAGAAGGTGATTATGTTTAAAAACACCATTAAACAAAGTTGAGTAAAAATGACGAAGTTTTTTATTTTATCTGAAAAAAGGAAAACCTATAGTTTACAAGATAAAATTCCCAAGCTATTACTTCCACCAAGGAAGTTATATTTTCGAGTTGGTTAATTTATTTATTTGTCTGTGTCTGTGGACAGGATTACGTCAAAACTACTCGACGAATTTTAACGAAATTTTCAACGACCCTATTAAATTTTGGAGATTATCCGGATCCCAGATCCGTATTTGCATTTTTTTTCCATTTTAAAGGTAAAGTTATAACAAGCTAACGGATTTTTACGGAATAGATCTTAGGCCAAAGATTCTTTTAACCCTGGGCCATGGGTGACTCTTAACGTTTCGAGATGATCCGGTACCAGATCCGGATTCTAGATTCGGATTTGGATTTTTCACAATTTTAAAGATTACGTCAAAATGAATTAACACATTGGATTTCCACCAAATTTTAAAAATTGATAGATATGTTACATTGGGAGAAACCAGAAAATTTTGGAGGTAATCCGGATCAAGATTACGATTTTTGTATCAACATTAAACTTTTACCATCTACTGAACAGTCAGCATATGAAATATGGGAGGCAATGTCCGTAGACTTTAGTTAAATGTTGGCAGTATTCACTGGCTGGGTCTGAAATCTCTGATTTCTCCTGTTAGTTATATAATCATTCTGCTTTTTGGAATATGTTTATTTTTAAGTTATTTTTCTCTTGCTATGGTATGATACTTTCACAGAAGTCACTAATAGAACTATAAGTAAAAACAATAAAAACTAAAACAGTCACTATTTCAACGACAAGCACTATTTAGAAATATACGTATAATGACCAAAATCGATTAAATGTGGAAATTTAAATTAAAAAAAAGTAATT
>NC_090725.1:47454483-47459483 GCF_036898095.1 Palaemon carinicauda | reverse complement strand
AAAGATATTAGTTTCAGATATGGGTTATTTTTCTTTCTTAATAATGGGACGAGGAATGGTCGATGTTTGCAGTTGAAACTGTGCCATAAAACCGGTAAAACAGTTTGGAAGATTTTGCAAGAGAAGGAAGTTTAAAGTAAATGTAGGTAAGAGTAAGGTGATGAGAGTAAATAAAAACCAGCAAGGAGTTCTGATGTGTATATGGAATTATTTGGTTTTCATTAAGTATGTTAGAGTAAATATACTAAATGACGGTAAGAAGAAAAAGAGAGGTGAGCCGATTATTCCTCCAAGGATTAAGTCAAAGAATAAGTGAAGCAAGAAAGGAAGCATGACGCTTACAAAAGATTGATACGGAACTTGAGATGTTTATGGAAGTATTAAATAAAACGAAATAAGAAATCTGGACTGCATGAAATGTCTGTGTTGTATGTGAGATACAAAAATATCTGATAAATTGAAAGATATGGAGATATGTAGGAGTGATAAAATTATTAAGAGTAGGTGAGAGAATGGATCACACCACAGACAGCCAGCCAAGATACACATGCATTTACGCACTCACACACCCACACACACACACACACACACACACACACACATATATATATATATATATATATATATATATATATATATATATATATGTGTGTGTGTGTGTGTGTGTGTGTGTGTGGGTGTGTATGTATGCTAGTATATTTATGAATATATATATATATATAGATATATATATATATATATATATATATATATATATATATATATATATATATATATATATATATATATATATATATATATATGCATACATACATATATATATACAGAATCTGTAATTCACATTGGGATTGGACTCTAACCTCTTCCAATGAAAGACGATGTAGCTATCAGTAATGCCACCAGAGACACTAAAAACATCCAAAACCTAAGTGCTAACTATATTTCAGGACCTACTTGATGAGACCACAGTATGCAGTAGAAACTTACATTTACTTGAACAGGATAGCGTGTTGACTTTTATCCTATATTGACCCAATTGTGGGTAATATGAACTGAACGCTATCAATTGGGCACCCTGGTAGGATCCCGCTGGAATGGAAGACAGTGGTTTCACTGCATAATTCCTGAAATACAGTTATACTGGAGCAGATAAAAGCAAATTTTCCGAAGAATCTTTCATTTTCAACACAGTCTCCAAAATCAGCACACACGCCTTGGGGATTGTGCTTGATAAAAAAGTTCAAGATGGCGGCCATTTACCAAGATGGACTCTATTTAATATGCAGCAATGTTTTTCATAATAAAGTGTGAAGACTTGTCCTAGCTGAATGATCTTGGAGTCAAATTATACCTTTTCATGTTCCAATGGAGTAGATGTCGACAAACAACTAAAGCACAGTGGATGGTACTGCTGCTTTGAAACTTAGCATGGGATTCAGTATCAGAAGAATAATTATTTGGCTTACTAATAAGGCCTAGATCAGTTAGCTACTGTAGATTACATCTAGATTAACATAGATGCTTATTTCCTCAGCCATGCCTGAACTGACAGGGTGTACCTGTATGGGATAGCCAACCCATAGGTAATTGGGGTTTACATTACTTGGCATGTAGTTACCTGGATGGTATAAAGATCACACATGACCTAGATGATACTGAACGATAGATCGGCCAATGTGTAGTCATAAAATTTCATTCCTGCACTTGGTCGTATTGCATACCTTATTGTACAAGATTGTGATCAAAGGGGTAAAGGGATAATCCCTCCGCCTTGATTCATTAAATGCAGATGATTTAAATCTTGTAATACCTTTAATACCATTCACCAAGGTGGCAAATACAGATCCAAGACTGTCTAAATCCCAGACCGACCCGAGGAAGTATTGTCTTTTCCAATAGAAGAGTAATTATCTCCAGTCATAGCACCAAAAGAAATAGATATCTGTTTGAGGCTCGGGGTGAGGATGGCAGGTTCATCCTTGCTAGGATCCTTGGACATGATATGTCGTACAATGCCAGTGGCCTCTTTAAATTTATATCAGAAGTAGGTCTTTTTATTGGTATTTAGCTTTTACAACATATTTACTTTTCTGGTTTTAATTGAATATTCTTTTAATCTTTATTTATAATAAACGATATCGGCGTCAATGACCTTCGATATCACGATGCCAGAGATCATCAAATAATTCATTACATGCACAAGAAAATGTCGGCTACTCTATGTTAGCTTCTCTTTCATAAAATTAATGATATGCCTATTGTTCCGGATCCAATCAGGCTTGACGATGAGGATGAATTCCGAACATTTTTGTATCAATATTTCGTATTTCAGTATTTCTACTTATGAAAAGCAGCGTGGTAAATTCATATATACTGATATTATTATAGAGATTATGTGAATTACTGATAATACTTCCGCGCAGGACGGGTTTTGATATCACATTTGTGTAGGTGGGAGAATAATTTCTTGATCATTGTGATTTCAACAAAAGTACTGATCAATAATCTAATTGCATATCGGGTATCCTCCGGAAGTTATCAGTAACATTTCGGATGTTTCTTTAATAAGATAAGATCATTATAATTATGTATAGTTATCTATACTATAATACTTATACCCTATTTGTAAAACATAATGTATATGATGGGGACTATTTCGGCAGACTTCCTGTATGAATATAGAACCTATCACCTCTTTCAAGGAGTGTTAAACTTTGAGAAGGTTTACAGTGTCGACATCAAGAGGCCTTTTAATAACCAAGTTCCACAGAAAAGAAATTTGCTTAACGTTTGATAAGTCAACATCGAATCTCGAATGGAATTTGAAATATCTTGAAAAACTCATCCTATCGACGAGACATATTTTAGAAAGTTTCTTTTTACTATATGATGGTAGTTTTTTTTATATAGTGTTTTACACTGATATTTCTTAATGAATGAATAAAAAATTACTCCACTGGTGATGATAGAAATCGGGCAAAGGTCTTGTACCTATTTTCATTCGTTATTTTCTTATGGTGGAGATCTATGTTAACCCATATAAGGAGAAGATTTTTTTTTTTATTGCTTACTTACTTTAAATATATCCTACGACAAAGATCTTCATTACCATTTTAGCTCTTATACTTCACCTTTATTTAACTGAAAATTGAAGACAGGGCCTTACCTAGATATTTTGGGTGACCGAGGTCTTAGACAGTAAAGAGGCAACCTCCTCCTTACCCTGGTGGGTTGGTGGTAATTTAAAAAAGATACTTACCTACTCTTGTTTTTTTACTTGCTTTTGGGGGCCACCTTCACTTGGAGGCTAGGGGGAGGCATTTAAACACCTCCTTCCCTCCGCCTTAGATACGCCCCTGATTGAAGAACATATATGTAAAAATCTTCTAAGCTCTTATCTTCAGTAACATCATTATCACTATGTAAATATACTCCTCAGGAGGAGATGTAAATTCCATAGCCTCTTCTATGTTCAATGTTTAAGAAATGAATTGTCTTTCCAGAATGTAAGCAACTGGAAAAACTATTGCTCTAAAGGTAAAGGATGGGTGGCTAGTTGCTTCAAAAGAGAAATTGGAAAATACAATGAAGAAGCTAACTTAAAAAAAAGAAAAAAAAAACTGTATCAACTGTTCAAAATATCTCGTGGCAAAAGCCTCTTTGGATATTGTCTGTTACTTAGAGATAAATATTTGCTGTCAGAGCTAATAATATTATATTTTCCATTTATGTATTTCAACTCTCCTCCTATGGAACTCAGATAACATGCGTCGGTTCATCTTTCATATAATAGGAACCATAAAAAAAAACCTCCTTTTTGGTGTGTTCTAACCCTTTGAAAGAATCTCTCTCTCCCTCTCTCTCTCTCTCTCTCTCTCTCTCTCTCTCTCTCTCTCTCTCTGTTTAAGTCTTTGTGTGTCGGTATATAAGAGAGAGAGAGAGAGAGAGAGAGAGAGAGAGAGAGAGAGAGAGAGAGAGAGAGAGAGAGAGAGAGAGAGGTTATGGGTTGGAGGGAATGGTTAGCTACGTTGTTGTAGGCCTATCTTCATATCAGCAAAAGAAGCAGCCTCTTGAATATGAAAGACATGTATACCCTACACATATAAAGGCTTACTACAAAAGGCAGTGTTGCTTATGTGATTTATCTATGAATACCAGTGTGTTTTAGAGAGAGACGGTCAGACAAACACGTTATGAAAATCAATTGCAAATTCAAGATTATGAATATTGCAATGGTTTTAGAATTTCCAGGCATTGACTACATCGAAACACACTTGAAATTACTCTTAATTCATAAACATTTTCTTTCTACACTGTTAATAAAACCGTAATTTTAATCGGAAATTCTTGGTAAAAATATACTATTTTCAGCCGTATTTCAGTAAAATACAAGACACCGTAATTTTACTCTATTTTGTTATTTTCTTTTACGGGTTGTTGACCGAAATATTAATACTTTACGTCAATATATCTGTTTTTAAAACGGTAAATGCCTGGCAACATATATTCCAGGATATTTGTCATTTTTAATACCATTTTTCAAGTGTAATGAAACCTTGCTTCATTAAATTGTAGCAACAATATCGTACATTAAAGAATAATCCTGCTTATTCAAAGATTTATTAATAAAATTGTAAAAATAATAAAGGAGACCTGCAAAACTGTCGAGACAACACTACCACAGTGTGAGCATCAGGGCAGCTGAGAAGAATACGGATGCTGACTCTCTTAGACGATGGAGGATAAAAAAGATTGAGAGTTCGCCTCGGAAGAATATGGATGGCGACACAAAGGGAAATAATTCTTGGGACGTACCTCAGGAGAAGATGAATCCTGAACTATTGTTGAACACAAGAAAAATGACTTCTGAGAGGTAGGTCATAAGAATAAGGATTTTGACATTGTTGTACTCTGGAAAAAAGAAAATTCCGAGAGACAACGCCAAACAATATGAGCACTGACAATGTTGGATACTGTTGCGATGTATCTGTTAGGTACTA
>NC_090725.1:47444483-47449483 GCF_036898095.1 Palaemon carinicauda | reverse complement strand
ATCCTATTTTCTTAACCAATACTCTGTTGTTCTTCCCAGTTAACTGCTTTCTAAATCTACTTATCTTCTCTCAATGTTATTGTCGTCAATCGTATTTTCTCAATCAATACTCTGTTGTTCTTCTTCTCAGTTAACTGCTTTCTAAATCTACATATCTTCTCTCAATGTTATTGTCGTCAATCCTATTTTCTTAACCAATACTCTGTTGTTCTTCCCAGTTAACTGCTTTCTAAATCTACGCATCATCTCCCAATGTTATTGTCATCAATTCTATTTTCTCAATCAATACTCTGTTGTTTTTCTTCACAGTTAATTAACTACTTTATGAATCTACGTATCTTCTCTCAATGTTAGTGTCGTCAATCCTATTTTATCAATACTCTGCTGTTCTTCTCACCATTTAGCTGCTTTCTAAATCTACGTATCTTCTTTCACTATCATTATCGTCAATCCTTTTTTTTTTTCTTAATCAATGCTGCATTGTTCTCTCAGATACTCCTCTGTAGTAATACCTGTGATTCTCACAACCACCTTTCACCTTTCCCATTCCTGTAAAAAACGATTGTTTCTTCACCCTCTCCCAGGCATTCCTTAACCATACTTATTAGCCACCATTGCAACATTTACCTTTGGATATCTAAATGAAGAAGTACACCTGAGAATGTAGTGTCACTGCAATAACCTTACCAGTTGGTTTTATTTATTCATTTATATTTTGGGAGTTGTATACAGACATTTTCCAAACTTGAATGAGTTTGAAAGACATTAAAAAAGATAGCATAAAAAGTACAGGAATAAAAATATGCCAAACTAAACCAATGTATTTACATTTAGAGTTTATAGAATCAATATATTTTGTATGTTGAGTTTTTTTAATTAAGAAAACTTTTCGTTGCTGTGATGAGCACTGTAGTTAGCATGCTGATATCGTTCACATCTACGATACATTCGTATAGCTAAAGCGAGCTGAGGTTTTGTGTTGGGTAATCAGAAGTAAATAAGTGTGATAAAATCTATTACCAATTGTATTTGTGTGTGTGTGTGTGTGTGTGTGTGTGTGTGTGTGTGTGTGTGGTACAAGCTCATTATTATGAGCCGTACAATGCATTATAAATTCTAGTAATGTCTTTGCGATCCAGCTGTGGTTTTGTCTACAATAATTGGTAAAAATATTTCTATATAAATTCTGGTATACAATTGAACAAAGCCATAAAATAGCTAAGAATAGTTCTTCATTAATCGTATATACCATTCAGTATTTCAAAAATAATAAGCAAAATCCATTTGGAAATGTTTCCTCGTCGGAGTGTTCTTTATGTTCGTTGGTAGCATCAAAATAGATCCGTGACAAAACTGTAGCAACGGCAAGATAAATAATCTCAAAGAATTTTTATGCAAGCTCTTTTTTTTTTTTTTTTTTTTTTTTTTTTTTTTTTTTTTTTTTTTGAAAGGGGGGGGGAGGATTAAGAGTAGTTGTTTACTTCGTGTGTATCTCATTCCTTCACTTTTTTTGATTAAGATGGATATTAGCTCCTTAGTGTTCAACACATCTTCGTTTTGATCCTTCCGTGGTGGCCTACGTAAGATACTCTAAACTATTTAACCCTTTCAATGTTAGTGGTTAATTCAGCAAAACTGCTGATGTCGTAAAATCTTTCAAGACTGCACAAATCCTAGATTGTTAATATTTATTGAAAACTTCTCGACAAGACCTTTCCAGATAGAATCTGGTGGATTTTAAACAACGCTTCTCTTTTTCAAATTTTGATCAAGTTACAAATGGTAGTGTAAGTTTTAATACATTTATATGCACCGTTAGTATTAATACTGGCAGCCATTATTGAAACAATTAGCTTTTATCTATCTATATCTTCCCGAAGAAATGAAAACAGATTAACAATCAACTCTAGAGAGGAAAAGAAACTTTTATTAAGCAAAGTATGCTCCACATTGTAGAAATAATGTGAGTCATTCCTTTGAATATAGTCATAACCTGTGATGCCAAGAGTTAATCAAATGCATCCGTGGATTGCCCAATGTTCTGGCTCTTCACAATGTCACCGGTTTGAGATGAAATGTCAGTCAAGCGATTGATGTAATTCATCATAATATACTCCATGGCGAAAGTTGTTTTCAGCCATTATGTAAATGCTTTCGCTCCATAATCCATAGTGGATTTTTTATGACTTGTATAGGGGTTATTGGACTCTGATGTATTGTAGGACACAAATGCCGTCCATGATAACAAATTGATATTTTCAATAATAGTATCCTGATATAAAATTATCTCCTCTCATGGGGAACAATAGCGTCCATTTCGCATTCATACACCTCACGCATAAAACGCATATTTAGTGTTCATATATATATATATATATATATATATATATATATATATATATATATATATATATATGTATATATATATATATATATATATATATATATATATATATATATATATATATATATATATATATTTATATATGTATATATGTTATTATTATTATTATTATTATTATTATTATTATTATTTACTAAGCTAAAGAAAGTTAGAAAAGCAGAATGCTATAAGCCCAGGGGCTCCAACGGGGAAAATAGCCCAGTGAGGAAAGGATACAAGGAAATATGAAATATTTTAAGAGCAGCATCATTAAAATAATTATCTCTTATAAAAACTATATAAACTTTAACAAAACAAGAGGAAGAGGAATAAGATAGAATAGTGTGCCCGAGCGTACCCTCAAGCAAGATAACTCCAGCCCAAGACAGTGGAAGACCATGGTACAGAGGCTATAGCACTACCCAAGACTAGAGAACGATGGTTTGATTTTGGAGTGTCCTTCTTCTAGAAGAGCTGCTTAATATAGCTAAATAGTCTCTTCTACCTTTACCAAGAGGGAAGTAACTACTGAACAATTACAGTGCAGTAGTTGACCCCTTGGATGAAGAATTGTTTGGTAATCTGTGTTGTCAGGTGTATAAGGACAGGATAATATATAAAGAATAGGCCAAACTATTCAGTGTGTGTGTGTATGTGTGTGTATAGGAAAGGGGAAAATGAAACGTAACCAGAGAGAAGAATGCAATTTAATACTGTGTGGCCAGTCAAAGGACCCCATAACTCTCTAGCGGTAGTATCTCAACGGGTGGCTGGTACCCTGACCAACCTACATGTATATATACAATATATATGTATATATATATATATATATATATATATATATATACACATATACATATGTGTATATGTATATATATGTATATATATACACACACACACATATATATATATATATATATATATATATATATATATATATCAAATAAGTCATATATAATAATACATTAAAGTCGGAATTCTCTTAACAACCTCGGGATCAGAGCCCCAGGCGAAATCACTCAAAGACTATAGTATCTGACCGGCCGGGTTTCGAACCCTGGTCCAGGATACGTGTATGACATTGACCATACCACTTCGTGGCTAAGTGGTATGGTCAATGTCATACAAGTATCTATCTTCATGCGTGGCTAGTCTGACCTTACCTTCTTACTGCTGACTATAGCTTCAGTTTTATCCTCATAAACTCTGAAGCCACCCCTTTCCAAAGTCTCTTGTCACTATACAACCCTTTTCTGTAAATCTTCCTCATTTTCAGCGGTAATCACCATATCATCTGTATATAAGAACTCTTACAACTCTTTATTTTTTTCTTCACTTAACACATCCATTGACACCAAAAAAAATGAAAAAAAGAAAAAAAATGGGCTTAATGATGACCCCAGGTGTAATCCAACACTATTCAAATGTTTCTGTATTACCAACAGCTGTTATTACTTTCGTCCTTGTTTCTTGGGTACATAATCTCTACCATTCTAGCTAGCCACTCCTGAATTTTCCAGAATATCACTTTTGATATTCTATCATACGCCTTCTTTATATCTATAAAAGCACAGAAGATCTTCTGGTTTCCATCTAACCTCTTTTCCTGTAGCTGACTTACTATAAAGATTCCACCTACGGCCCCTCTCCCCCTCATGAATCCTTACTGCTGTTCGCCAATCTTTACAGTCTCTCTCAATCCTCCTGCAGAAAATGAGGAGTGATAGGCCTCCAAAGATCGTCCTTATTATATTGAAAATGAACTGAGGGGAATTTATTTGCACATCTCTTTCCCAAAAATTAAGTATGAAATGCTCTGAACTGCCAAGAGAGCATATTAATAAAGAAATAAAAACAATCAGGAACAATGAAAGAGTGTTCCACAAGAGAAATTCGTTCGGAGCAGCCCTTATCTTTAACTCCATACAAAATACGATTATGTCATATAATCTCAACGAGGTTCCCTTTACTATTTGCTCCAAACTCTATCATCTCCCTTAACATTGCATCATTTAAGTATATCGAGAGCTAAGTCCAATTATGTTACATTCAGGACTTTTTTTTTTCAAACTTGTCGTAGCCCTACATTGGATGGCAATAGAATGGAAAGAGGTACACTTTATAGGATATCATAGAAAATATAAATAAAATTTTGTTTCGTCAAGGCTTATTTGAGTAAACGTGAATACAATGACAATTGCAAAGCATAACATCCAACGTTCATCATTATATCCTTGTAGCTTCAATTTGTCTCAACAGTGTAAGAAAATAAAAATTTTAACTTTAAAGTTGTCTATTTTAAAAGGTACATCCTAACTGTTACATCAGTCACTGCAGCTTATTTGGCAGTTTACCTAAAGGCCTTTAAATATATTCAACCCTTTCACTGCCATTAGTAACTTATTCAAGATTTGGGAGAAGGAAGTTGGTGTTCATTAGAAAGTTCTTGTCGAGAGCTTTCTGATAAACATCAACAACCTAGGGTCTGTGTGGGCTTGAAAGGTTTTGCCACATTTGAAGTTTTGTTGAATTCACCACTGGTCCACTAGCTAAAGTTATTTTACTCAAAACTTAATCCGCATATTTTTCATATTCCACAGAATTCCACTTATATCTC
>NC_090725.1:47431983-47439483 GCF_036898095.1 Palaemon carinicauda | reverse complement strand
AAGACCATGGTACAGAGGCAATAGCAATACCCTAGATTAGTGAACAGTGTCCTTCTCCAAGAAGAGCTCATTACCATAACTAAAAAGAGTCTTTTATACCCTTACAATGTGGAAACTAGCCACTGAACAGTTACAATGCAGATGTTAACCACTTGAGCGATACTGAATTACAGTGCAGTAGTTATCTACTTGAGTTAAGAAGAATTTATTGTTTTTATACACCCAAACTTCTATTCTATTCTCCTGGCAACAAAGGGTCTGTACTGTCCCCTTGGTGATTCTCATTTCCCTAAGAAGAACAGAAACTTGTGCTACATATGCACTGAATCATAATCACGAACGTGACTGGAATGTGTGTTTTATATCTTCTCGTAATACTCATGAACTAGACTCCTTCGTTTCACCTTCATGAATAATGGGTTTCTAACTGATCCTTTCTAATAATAAAGCCCAGAGCTGTTTGGTGAATTTCAATGCGTCCTAGATACTGCTTCATTTTGCCTCTGTGCGGGAATGGTGATATGAAAGTAAAGAGTACTTAGGATAAATGGAACATCAAATTATGAGATTGGCATTTCATTGTAATAAGAGAAATAAGTTCCATTATTCTTTTATCTCTCGCTTAGATTTGCAGAGAAATTTCGCTATCTAGGAACTGAGCACTTTAACTGATAATCTAATCATATCCTTAACTGCAGTACGGTGGTAACATGTTCGCCTAGCTTTCGCATGGCAGCAGATCGATCCCAGCACAGGACCGTGAGTTAAAGCTGTTAACTGGGGAGGCCACTGCTTTGGCTGGGCACCACAGTGAGCGGTTTGGCTTGCCTGACTGACGTTCTGGTGAGCATCTGTTCTGATGAAAATGGAATTGAAACCAGACACCTTTAACCTTTAACCTTTATACAATTCAAACTGTTATATACCCTTTAAATGAATCAAAACTAATAAATGATCATGTATTATTTTAAAAGAAGACAATATATGATACAAAATTATGTCTTATATTAACGGTTTGTAATTATTATTTACTGCATATCATTCTAAAATACCTTGTAAAGTTTTCGGTATAATCATTGTATGGTGAGAACACACTTTTGTGCACTAAGTATTGCACCTATCATATGTTGTGTTCTAATTCACTTTCTGGAAAAAAAAAGTAAAAACGCAAGGATAAAATATTGACGTCAAATTAATTGGATTAGCTGCGTGGCTCTTCTTAATCTTAAATTTTAATCCACCTATAAAACTGATTTTGTGCATGTAATGATCAAGGAAAAACTGATGATCAGAAATCTTATGTTTGTTTAGGCCTATTATTTTATATTGAATTCATTACGCAAATTATTGAACAGAAAATGAAATTGTAATGTGCATTAAGTTATGAGTATAATAAAAGTGTAAATATTATGGGTTGTGGTGACCTAATTGGTAACGTCCTTACCTGAGGATTGCCAGAATGGGGTCAAGTCCCGCTCAAACTCATTAGTTCCTTTGGTCGCTGTAACCTCATCATCCTTGTGAGCTAAGGGTGGTGGGTTTAGGAGAGCCTTTAGGTCTATCTGCTGAGTCATCAGCAGCCATTGCCTGGCCCTCCCTGGTCCTAGCTTGGGTGGAGAGGGGACCCGGGCACTGATCATATGTATATATGGTGAGCCTCTAGGGTATTGTCCTACTTGCTAGGGCAATGTCACTGTCCCTTGCCTCTGCCCTTCATAAACGGCCTTTAAATTTAAATGAATTTTGTATTATATTTATTACTTATTGCCAGAAAAATTTTGTCAGATGAGTGTCTCACAGGCGACCAAAAGACCAAATTTCTGCATTTTACTAATTTAAGTTTTGCAACACAAGTACCGGAACAATGTTCAGCGCATTATTGAAGCTTCCAACGCAGATATTTCTTGTCTTTCTTTCTTGTGTTTGTTAAAGTGGAATCACACTAGGCTTTTTTTAGCCATCAGCGATTCGTTACTGCCGAGAGCTTTTTGCTCGAGATATTGGCTTCCTGACTGGACGGCAAGCAGCGACCACAAACCGCGAGCATGACTTCGGATGCAAACAAACAAGATGGCTGTTGCAAATAGCACGTGCTATTGCTTGGCAATCTTAGATCCAAAAAGCCTCAAGAAATGATAAAAATCTGCTTTGTTTACCCCGTGGTAGTTGTAGAATTGTAGAATTCTTCAATTAACGTAATATTCCGAGAATACATATCACTGTAACGGTCAAAACATTTCTGAGCGCCATGTTAATGTCAGCTGATCGATTTTATTTGAACTTTATCCCATTTGCGCCTCGAACCAGATCGTAGTGTGACTTTACAACACTTTCGCTCGCGAGCATCGGCTGAAGGTTGGCGAAAACCTAAAGCAAGAAATGACTAGTGTGATGCCAGCATTAAAAGTCTCTCAATTAGTTATTCCACACAATCAGTGTATAAAATATATCTTGCAGAGTGGCTGACAGCTTTTGAGGAGCCAACAAACTACGTGGGAATGGCATGCAGTCAATCTCGTGTTTCAAATTCGATCGTCTTCTGTATTCTGATCGGTCAATCACACCAAATCTTTCTATTTCGTACTCTTTTTCTCAAAATGGTGTTTTTTTTTTTTTAATATGCTCTCATATATTATTAATTGTGCCAAAACATTTCTTTTTGTTAAAAATCATATATTAATTCTTTTAGAATTGCACGCACTTTTAACACGTAGCGCCGTTGACATACAGTCCACATTATTATTAATTTTCCGAGTGGGTACATCAACGGGGTGAAAGGGTTTGCTTATTGTTATGATCAGCAAAGCTGTATAGGTACGGGCCACCTATACAAGGTTGGTTTGCGATGAGCTATCAAATCAAAATCTCCCACCATCACCAATCTGCACTTGCCTGGTGATAAAAACTGGTCAAACCCCAGACAATGAATTGACATGTTCGAGGCCTTTGGCCTGCAGTGGACCAGAAATGGTTGCATTTGTTGTACTATTTAGTAGATTCTTATTCAACGACTCCTTAGCACTTTCACTTCGCCATATGGCGTATGTTGCCTATAGATGGTCCCAAATTTTGTCACACATGAATAATAACCTTTGCCATCTGATAATCCTTTACCCAAATGACATTCAATGCTGATTCAATTCACTAAAGCCTATGATAAAATCTTTTGTCAGTTTGTCTTGTAAATATATGTATATATATATATATATATATATATATATATATATATATATATATATATATATATATATATATATATATATATATATATACACACATGTATGTATACAATATATATATATATATATATATATATATATATATATATATATATATATATATATATGTATATATGTATATATATGTATATATATATATATATATATATATATAGAGAGAGAGAGAGAGAGAGAGAGAGAGAGAGAGAGAGAGAGAGAGAGAGAGAGAGAGAGAGAGAGAGGGCGTGCATGTTTATGAAAATATTTGTTATAATTCATTAATACATATAGATACATAGATCTCATATATGCATTATTTGCAACTATGACCTACATATTTCACTCCGAAAAAAATCTATTCATCAAAAAAAAGAAAAAAAAATAATAATAATAATTAAATTTCATATACAGAAACCTCCCTCTTCGCATTTACCGCCGTAAGCCTATCACCCAACGCCAAGGCCTTTACAGTACATGGTAAGATGATGACGCAACAACAGTCTTGAAGACACAAACCTGCAATCTGCGAAGCAGACGTCATATTATCATCCGTGTTCGACTTCGTCCTTCCCTTCTCGGAAACATTTGCGAGAATTAACTTTGGCGTCATTGGAAGTTTGGGAGTATTAAATTTGACAGAACATAGATTTATTTCGGCTTTCAGAAAGGAAAAAGAAGGCGACGAAGAAATTCGTGAGAGTTAATTTCAGTGTCAATGGAAGATTGCGAGTATTAAATTTGACAGAGCATTAATTTTTTTAGGCCTTTAGAGAGGAAAAAGAAGGCGACGACGAAATTCGCGAGAGTTATCTTCAACATCAATGGAAGTTTGCAAATATTAATATTGAAAATAGAGATATTGTATGCTTTCAGAGAGGGATAAAAAGAGACGGAAAAAAAATCGTGAAAATGGAAATTTCCGAGTATCAAGATTGACAGTACATTTTGTTTAGAAATCGATCTTTCATTTCGCAATGAATTAGCTGATGAAGGGCACGATTGATCGTCGATAAAAGTAGAATTTTATGTTTATACCAACTCACCCATCTTTACTGTGTAGTATTTAAATAAAAGAACAAGGTACTTTTATTTACCTGGAGAAGTATGTTGGGTTTTATATACAGTGAGACATACACACATGCACGCGTAAAGGCACACACAATTGTATATATATATATATATATATATATATATATATATATATATATATATATATATATATATATATGCAATATATACACATATATATGTGTGTATATATATATATATATATATATAGATATATATTTATATATATATATATATATATATATATATATATATATATATATATATATATATATACTGTATATATATATGTATATATATACATATATATATATATATATATATATATATATATATATATATATATATATATATATATATGTATTACTTTACCTGCCTGGTTATGTTGTCAGTTTCCTTGTTTTGCTACTTAAATGTATCCAGATTCCATTTAAGTCCAAACGTTCTGTCATTTCCATTAAAAAGAGAAAACATATTGTACGTCAGAGGTGTCACTGACCTCTACAGGACGAAGGAAATCTGAAATATCTCCGAATGTGACCCCTGAATCCAGCTGTTATAGCAGCCATCCTCTTAGAAATCTACCACTTGGTAGGGGGAGGGGTAAGGTTGAAGGCTGGGATGGATGGGTTGAGGGGGACCTCGGCTTCATGGCGCCTGGAGTAAGCTAAAACCTCATTTACCTGACCAGGTAGTGACGTCACCCTGACGTGATGTCATTTCTGTAAAGGGTAATTGTATTTATATACAACCGGTTTCCCTTTGTTTATAGTTACCCCCTTTTAGTTGTTATATGGATTCTCAGTACTAAAAGAAGTAACATAATTCATATGGATGTTCATAATGTAGATTTTACCTTGTTTTTTAAAAGGTGAAAATTCAAGTTATGTTTACAAAACGACTCCATATATCATTTAGGCCATATAGCCAGAATTGATAAACTCATATTTATGTATTTCATAACACTTTAGCACTGTCTTTAGATTTCATTACATTATCTATATTTACATAAAGTATTCAATCAGTGAAGTCGTGTGTGCCTACGTAGTCTCTACGACATATTATCAGTAGAGATAGTTGGAAATCTCTAATAAATGATCGATGCTGTCATCCACAAAAAAATCTCTGTACTTATATACACAAAAGAACTATATATATATATATATATATATATATATATATATATATATATATATATATATATATATATATATATGTATGTATATATATATATATATATATATATATATATATATATATATATTGATGAAAAGCAGAGAGATGAAAAAGCATAATTTCGAAAAGCTAGAAGTTGTACTGACCAAATCGTAATTTTCAGACATATACAGCAAAACGCAGTATATAGAAATCTACTTTTCATGGCATTTGTGGACTATGAAAAAGCCTTTGATAGTGTGCACCAGGATATTTTGTGGAGAGTCCTGGGTTATTATGGAGTTCCTCTTAAATATTTAAATTTGATTAAGTCTATTCATGAGCATAGCAAGCGCAAAGTTAATGTTAATGAATTCCTATAAAAGAATATCCAGTGAACAGTGTACTCCAAGGGATTGCGCTGTTATCTACAGTATGTTCTTTATCCTCCCCATAAAGTAGTCTGTCATTATTAGCAAAACGCCACAGGACTTGCAAAGCTTACTTACCAGAATGTATGAAATATCACATGAGGTTCGCATCAAGATAAATAGAAGAAAAACAGAGATGATGAGAATGAAATATGCAATTGAAAATCATATATCATTGGAAGGAAAAAGGATTAATGAGGTGAAATCATGTAAATATTTAGGAACAATGATATCTAATAAAGGGTTTTTAGAATTGTGGTAAAATGAAAGATTGGAAAAATCAAAGCAGACATTGGCTAGGTAAAGTAATATTTGGAAATCAATTCGGCTGAAATTGCACATAAATATCAGGCTATATATCAGTTAAGTGAAATCGGTGTTACTGCATGGACATGATTCGTGGTATAATAATGAAACAATATCCAACAGATTTAGTATATTTGAGAACAAAGCCCTCAGAAGACTAATGGGAGTTAAATGGCATGACAGGATTAGAAATGAAAATATAAGAGAGATTACTCGAGTGTCATATGTGAATGAGATCATGGCGAGGAGTAGATGGCGATGGTTTGGGAATGCTATTCGCACTCCCCAATAGAGATTAATTCACCAAACTTTCAACTGGTCTCTACAATGCACTAGAAGAGTTGGACCCAAGAGATTAGACCCAAGCCTATATGGCTGAGGACTATGAAGCGTGAAGTAGGAGACGATTAAGGGAGAAGTATTGATTTAAAACCTCAAGATAGAGACGACTGGTGAAATCAAACCGAGGCCCTTTGCGTCAATAGGCATAGATAGAGATGATGGTGTTGATATATATATATATATATATATATATATATATATATATATATATATATATATATATATATATATATATTTATATGTATATATATATATATATATATATATATATATATATATATATATATATATATATGTATATATACTATAGGCGTAAAAGATCACAGGGGAGCGCGGGACTCAGATGCAAAAGAGCCACTAGCCTCCTGGCTAGTACAATAGTAACGTGCTTGCCTAGCATTTGCATGGCAGCAGATAGATCCCCGCTGTTTACTGGGGAGGCCACTGCTGTTGTTGGGCACCATAGGGTGCGGGTTTGCCTGGCTGATGTTCTGGTGAGCATCTACTATGATGAAACTAGAGCAGAAACCAGACACTTTTAACCTTTAAGCCCTGAATAGTTTCATGATACTTCTTCAGAGGACTGGTTTATAGAGCCAGGTCTCTTATCATGTTATATGTTAATCTAAAAACTATCATTTTCATTAGAAGGTTCAGATCAACATGGACTTCCTTGTGATTTTCTATATACATAATAATTTTTGTATCCTCATATTCGAGTCTCTAACAATATACTAGTTGAAATTGAAAAAATCAATAAATAAATGCAACATGTATGTGATAATATCTAAATCTTTTGTATTATCGGCTGAACCTGTTTAGCCAAATTGCAAAGGAGTAGTTTATTTACTAGTCACTACCAGTTACAGTGATCAGAGCTAAATCTGGTCTCCCACGATGAAAAATAAAGCCTTCATTTAAGAAGAATTGCTGATAGGCACAAATAACTACATAAGATGTATCTCCATAACATGGGTGAG
>NC_090725.1:47331983-47421983 GCF_036898095.1 Palaemon carinicauda | reverse complement strand
GTGTCTTGGAGATCTTTAGAGATGCCGGGCCAAAATACAGACGAATCTGCTCGTGCTGTCATCGAGGTGATTCCCTGGTGAGCCGCATGAAGGGCTTGGAGTACTTGTTTACGAAGGGTGGGGGGGATCACAATTCTGTCTTTGTAGATGACTACACCGTCTACAGTATACAATTCGTGGCGGAACTTATGGTATTCGTGGAGATGCGGTGGTACGTCATTCTTAGCCTCGGGGATGCCATTTTCAATCAGTGAGATCAGATGTTGAAAGTCCGGGCAGCTGTTAGTTGCAGTTTGAACTTTGTCCCACGTCACTGAGCCAAGGGTTTGCAGGGATGTAACGTGTGCACACTGCAGGGCAGAGTCGATATCATCCTTTATTTCATCACTGCAGGAGTGCATGGATGCGATGTCGTCCTGCAAACGTAGTTTCATTGGAGGACCATTGCCTGTGGGATGTCGTGAGAGCGTGTCGGCTGCTTTGTGTTTTGTGCCAGGAACATGGACCATTTCGAAGCGGTATCGTAGTGTCTTTTCTTTTAAGTTTCGAAGGCGAGCGTTGGAGATGTCTTCAAAAGATCGATCACCAAAGATTTTAAGTAGGGGCTTGTGGTCCACTGCGATGAACAAGCTAGGGCATCCAAGGACGAAGAATCTGGTTTTGTTAAGGGCTTCCACTACAGCCAAGGCCTCTCCTTCAATGGGTGCATAACGAGACTCTGCTGGGTGTGTGAATCTACTCCCAATTAAGGTGGTTTTCCAGCCCGATTTGCAGCAAAATGGCCGGGTTGGTGTGCACAGGCAGTGTTTTTGGGTGAGCCAGAACCCAATGCCTGATTTGGACCAGTCGGTAGCAAGGCATGTTGATTTTTCTTTATCGTAGATCTGAACGCCCCTCTTGATTTCGTCGATTATGTGATCTTTAGATTCCTCAAAAAGGGTGTCCATGTGTCTGTCCCAACAGAAAGGGTTGCCAGGGCGCAAAAAGTTACGAAACGGGGTCATGCGTTTGGTCATAGAGAAGGCATAAGAGACTTGATTGATGAGGCCAAACCAGGAGCGCACGTCGGTTATGTTTTTTGGTGTGGGGAAATCGCGTATTGCAGACAAATATTTCTCACATGGCCGGACGCAATCTGGTGTGATTTCAAACCCCGCAAACTGGACAGTGTTAGCTGAAAAAACGAACTTGTCAGGATTTAAAATGATACCATTATGACCACAAATATCTAACCATTGTACTGTCTGGAAGAAACTCTCCTCTATGTTGTCTGCCCAGAGCAACGTGTCATCGATGCACTTGGTTTTGTTCGGGATATGACCGACCAGTTCGTCGTATCGTCTGGAATAGCCGTCACCAGAAGCTATGTATCCTTGTGGGGCCGTGCAATACCTGTAGCGGCCCCATGGTGTGATGAATGTGGTTAGGTGACGGTCTTCGGGCCGTAGCGGTACGCTGTGGTATCCATTCCAGGCATCTAAGACGGTTTTACGTTTACCTGCTGGCACTGCACGAGCTTGATGGAAAGGGGATGGTGTGTGGTGTGTTTCGCGAGTGGCATGGAGGTTGAGGGCTTGCAGATCTACTGTGCGACGTGGTTTACCATTCTTCTTGGCGCAAACTACCATACGGCTCATCCATGTGACAGGCTCGCCTATGGGCACCTGTTCGAGGACTCCTAGGTTCACATCCTGGTCCAGTCCTTGTTTTACCTCATCCTGCCAGTGAAGGGGAACGGGTATAGGGGTATGTACCGCTACTGGTTCAGCATGTGGATCAATCATTAATTTTAACGGGGGTCCTGACATCATGGGTAGCTTTTGGTGTTCACATGTATTAAAAGTGCTGGATGCGTAGTGCTCTAGGAGGAACTTCTGCAACTTCTCTCTATTAGCCTCCGTTGCAGCGAATGGTAACTTTTGGGGTGGTGGTGGGGGGAGTTGTCTCTGGGGGCACGAGCATTCCTCTGTCTGAATATTAGTCGATGATGTTTCCTGTGTCGCTTCGCCAATGCAGGGGAAGGTGGAAGAGATTATACCTAAGGCGATGCAGCCCTCTTTGCTCAAGTAAATCTTGTCAGAGTTGTCGGTGACATAGGTGATTTGTCTGGTTTCAACCAATTTACCCCTGTTGTTGGTACCTGTAAAGCGAAGAATAACGGCTCCTAGAATATTTATGCCTTTACTGTTGGCAGCTTTCATGGAGATATTAACTGGAATCAGATCAGAATGCTTGATGTGAAGTTTATTCAGAGCATGGATACCTGCCAGACAACTCTGACAGCCTGTGTCTGCCATTACTCGAGCCACTGCTGCTTTCGGTGGGGCGTGAAGTTTGAAGCCGAAGTGGGAATAGTCTTCTGAGGAAGTGGATATTTTGAGGTTAATGAATGGTTGGGGCCCAGAGGGCCTTTTAATCCATGATTTTGACATAGCGTCATACTGATGGTGATCAAGTGTAATGGATGAGTTGTTATGATATGTGGTGACAGAACAAAGTTCATTAAACACAGCATTATCTTCAGGTTGGATTGCAGCATGTGATTGTATTCCACTTGCCTGAGGTGATTTCTTCCTGCAAACTGAAGCAAAATGGTGTAATTTATTGCAAGAAAGGCATGTTTTATCAAATGCAGGGCATTCTGATTTTCTGAGACTTGCAGGGGCCTTTCTGCCATGCCCTGTTTTACCACAATAAGAGCAACTCACATCAGAAGCAGGTTTATTTAAGTCATGTTTCACAATCCTGGTTCAGTTAAATTTTTTGTACGAACTTGAGGCATCGGTGCTTGGGGATTCCGTGAATAAAGACGCTGAGCGTTTACCGGCTTCTTTTCTTTCAACAAATCTAAAAACTTCTTCTAGTGTCATGTTTTGATTTGTGTGACCCAACAGGTCAAGTTGTATCTCCTGGTCTTCAATGCCTCTGATAAGGATATCCTGAATAATTGGCTCAGTATAATTCACTTCACTATCGCAGGAAGGGCAATCTAGGAGGAATTTACATATACCAGCTTGCCCCCTTAATCTGGCTCCAAATGCTCGGATGGGTTCGTCTCTGTCTTGCCTCATATTATGGAGTGTGACCCGTGCCACCATTACATATTCTTCACGTACGGCTAGGGCTCGAATGGCAGCAATGACTTCGGCAATAGGTTTTGCGAGGAGGCTGCCTCCAGCAACTCTAGTTACATCTTTACGCAATTGATCTTCACAACACTCTAGCAGCTGAACAACAGCTTCTTGCCCGTTAATGGCTGTGGCATTTACATATTCATCCCACCTTATTAAAAAATATGACCATTCCTCAGTGGTTCCTGCGGCAGTGATGGTAGGCCTCTTAACCTTTTCCACTTGTGCATGTTGCGCTGCAGCACCTGGTCGAGCAGCAGCTGTGTGGTTTATGCAATGGGCGGTCAGTAGGGCAGCAACAATGGCGTCAGACAGGTCGGGGGTCACATAATTGCAATTGTCGATGGGGCATTGTACAGCAGGCATTGTAATGTAGCAAGATCACTGATATTATCATAAATAAGATTCACTTTTTGTTCATGAAATGTTTATTATCACTTGGAAGGCATCACATGACAATGATAATATCTGCAATGAAAGATAGCATGATGAGAAATGAAATGGCATTTGCATCGGCAGTCAAAATAAATTCAATATGAAATTACACTGACACCTAATAGCATATACGGGTCAGTTAGTAAATTCACAGTATTCACAGCTAGCTAATGAACCATTTGCTGCTAGCATATAATAGATAATAAAGTTTAACTAAAGTCTATAGACAATAATACTGTACCATATACGCAGCGAGTAAATGAGCTGCCAAACTGAAACACTGTTTGCTTACATTCTCACAAATGAGCGCCAATGTATAGATGACGCAATACACATAAATGAAATAGGATCCTATAATGCACATAATGTATAGACGACACAATACACATAAATGAAATAGGATCCTATAATGCACAAGAATGAAATAGGATCATATAATAATTATAACATGTACAACAGATATGAATAGACAATCCTCTAGTTATGAGAGAAAATTACTTATCCAGCACAACCTTAATGAAGATAATCTATCTCAAAAGTCACTTCTGCATTAGAATATTTTGTTTATAACAGCAAATCATTCTTGGATAATTTAATTTTCTATTCACTTTGGCAGTAATTCCCGTCTTCTGGAAGCGTTTTAAACGTTATAAATACTGTTTGAACAAAGATCTGTCTGTAATTTTGGTGTTCAGGAAACATTTTAAACAGTGAACAAAGACTATTATAGAAAATTATGTGTTCTACTCATTCTGCTAAATGTGTCACAGGTATCATTTACATTGACACCGGCTTGTCTAGCTAACAAATTTTGTAATACGTTTTCAATATGCAATGTTAGTATTTATAATTGTAAACGATAGTAATGTCAAGAACAGCTATTCCTAACCAGGGCTCTGTGAGATTTCCTATTTTACTTATTATCTTTTTTCATTTGTATATAATTGTTCTCTTCCTTAAACATCCAGGAGAAATTGCAGGCTCTTACTTTTCATGTCATTGTACTGTGCAAGATTTTTTTCCCAATTCATAAAAAAATAGATTAAGGGCAAAAATTATAGCTTTTGACAAATGTACGAAGTCTTAAAGATCAGATTAACAAAGTTTACTCCTCCAAAGACCTACGTAACCACAACTTCCCAATTACATTGAAGAGAAAGGACAAATTAAACCAGACAACCACAGTGAGCTAGAGTTACCATAGTGGTATTTATGTAGAGTAATTGCATATCTGGTGGCCTTTTAGAGTGAGTTTCCGGATGTTAAAGAATTCCGTAATAGTTATCTATTCGTTGAATATTATTTTTCTATCATATTCTTTATTTTATTGTTTATTTGATTTTAATGTTTACGAATAAAACTAAAACACACGGGCGAAATATCAAATAAAGAGAGCCGTATTAATTTAACACTAAATGTAAGTAATTTGTTGAAAATAGTGTACAATTTGCAATATTTTCCCCAGGAAAGAAAAGAGTGACAGATCTGTTTTAATATTGTTTCTGAGCTTAGAATATTTTATTTCACTTATCTATTACTTTTCATATAGTTTATTTATTTCCTTATTTCCTTTTTGTTCATAAAACAATGACACTTCCGACAATGACGACGACTATGACGACAAAAGTCTTTGACGATGAGGTCTTCGACGAAAGATATATACTTTGCAAAATCCTTGGTAAAAATTTCCCTTGGGAAGGGAAAGAAGGATACTTAGCAAAGTCCTTGGTAAAGATTTTCCTCAGGAAGGGGAAGGGGGATACTTAGGAAAATCCTTGGTAAAGATTTCCCTTAGGAAGAGAAAGAAGGATACTTAGCAAAATCCTTGGTAAAGATTCTCCTCAGGAAGAGAAAGAAAGATAGTTACCAAAATCCTTGGTAAAGATTCTCCTCAGGAAGAGAAAGAAGGATACTTAGCAAAATCCTTGGTATCTAGGAAATGTATAATTTCTTGAACAACAAGTTAATCGGCAGTGTATGTATGGAGTCTTGAAATGCTGTTGATGAATCCTTCATGAAAGCTCAAAAAGTGACATTGAAGACGTTTTCTACGTAACGGATTCTTGGATGAATGTGACAGTGACTGCTGTTTCGTTTCCTGCTTTTGACCACCCGTCCGAACATTATATGAAAAAGTTCGAATATGGTATTTCATATTATCATATAAATAAGTAGGCTATCTATTATGATTCATAATTGCAAGTTTTTATAGTTTAGATTTGAAAGATCTATTTCATATTGTTAAGGTTCTTAAAATATTTTATCTTAATCGTCTATTGCTTTTCTTCTAGTTCGTTTATTTCCATTTTTCATTTCCTCTTTGGGCTATCTTTTTCCTGTAGGAGCCTTTGTGCTTATAGTATTCTGCCTTTTCATCTAGGGTTGTAGTTTATATAATAATAATAATAATGATAATAATAATAATAATAATAATGATAATAATAATAATAATAATAATAATAATGATGATAGAGCCATTCAAAAGTACTTAAAACCACATGCAAAATGATAAGAAATTATCACTGATAATCTAAATCTACATTTAAGCTGGTGTGTCTCAGCTCCTATCTAAATAAATTTACTCTATTTTCATTTGAAGAATCAGAAAAGCAATGATAAATCATGCGTCTGGTAGAACGAAAACATACTCTAGATCAGAATTCATCTCTTGCCAACTTCTCGTCGCAGGTAAAATGTACTGACCTAGAATTAACAGGTTATTTATATCATAGCGGTTTCGATTGTTAGAGTCGAGTTAATGTTTTAGATATTTTTCTTCAAATAAGAGTTTTGCTTCAACGTGAAAGTACATCATATCATCTCGTCTATCTATCACCTTTTTATTTACTAAATATTCTGTTTATATCTTTATTTCGTTTCACTGCAAGGTACAATGAATATTCATAACCATGAACTATAATCTTTTTGTGTTTTCGTCAATAAAAATACAGGCAATGTCATATTCAAGAATCTTATTGTCAGACTTTCCTTAATCCTAATAATCGATAGTTTCTACTACTAAGCAACTTTAATAAGCATATCAAGGCCAAGATTCTTGAACTACTTTGGATAAAACATCCATGAACAACTGCTACAATACACATGTGTAGCAATGCAGGACTGAGGTAAAAAGGCATTCGATGCTGTTTGAGAATGTATATTAGTAAAGAAGATGAGGTAAGAATTTCATCCCTTAACTCCAGTGACCATTCTTTGTCCAAAATATCTTCATACTCTTGTACAGCCATCGTAATTGTGACTTGACAATTATCTTTTGCTGGTCAGTATTTGTTCAGAAACTCTGCCTGGTGCTAACTAGTTTATTTATACAGCAATCTGACAAAAAATCACATCCCAGGTTAGCTCTGAAATAGTAAGAACAATTTATCATACCAGCAAGCTCTAGCACTGCTCTGTTTTCCGGTCTTGGGAAATCGGCAATGAATTGGATCTTCCTCCTGAGAGGTTTAACACCTTCAGGGATTATTTGAAGACTAAAAAATTTTACTATATTTTCATAACATTCACATTTATCTTTTTGCACTATCAATCCCCTTTATTTAGGCTTCTCGATGACTTGATGTAGTTTACTGTCTAATGGGGGGGGGGGGGGGGGCTGAAACTAAGGATACCTTCGACATAAATGACCTTGTAGGGTAATTCTCCAGGGATGATGTCCATGAGTCGTTAAATGGTGGTGCATACAATTCGAAGGCCGAAACAGTTGCAATTAAAAGTATATAATCCGAAGTTGGCGACGATTGCTGTCTTTTCTGCGGTCCCTTTGGGAGTACTTGATCCTGTCAAGAGATCATTCTTCATGAATATTCTTGCCCCTTTGTGATGGTTAGTTGTGCCAGCGATTTTAAGTAGTGGTTGTCTGTCTGATACTGTTTGAATGTTAAGTTGCCAGTAGTTGCCTCTAAGCACCATGTGGTGGGGAGATACTAATGGGCTGGAGGTTTTCTGGCAGATTCATGCCTGTTCCATATCCAAGAATATGCCTTGCTTGTTCCAGTTTGTCTGAAACGCGCATGCAATGGGAGGGGGTGGCCTGTGTGACAATATGGTGTTATATGTGGTGTTTCATAGGGCATGTACCATGAGTTCATGCTGGAGGCTGTCCTTGAATACTTCGGGAAATTCCTGAGGACGAGAGATTTCTGTTCCAAGTGTAGAGCTTGTTGCTGCCCTTAGAGTTATGTGGGTTCAATGGGCGTCTTTCTGAATATGTTGCTTTCGGGATACATCTACACACATGTCGTGTGCCTTTTAGGATATCCTCCCCAAGTAGTGCGATGGTGGTGATTATTATTATTGGTGGGGTCTGCTCTGATGAATGTCCAGCTGTATGAATTGCTGTTGAATGCTAGTTTTGTATTTCTAGTTCCCCAAATTTTTAATAGTGCACCTTTTGCAATAGACACATGGAGGGTGTTGGGGGCTGGTTTTAAATGTTCATTCAGGGTGCCTAGGACAAATGATTTGCATGCGACCTCGTCGATGAAGAACTGTGTGTCAGACATCTAATCTATGATTTAAAGACAAGGTGAACTCTTTTTTTTTTCCCCGTTTCCTGGAAGAAAGACAGCGAAAGTCAGGCTTGTTTCCATGCATGAGGCAACCAATATGGTAGTCGCTGATGGTTAGTTGACTGGGGTGCTGCTGCGGCCCTGTTACATGTTTGTTGATAGCATACAGCCTTTGTTACACTTTTGAGCCTTAATCCCAAATCTCAAATGGAAGAAACAAAGATCGTTTGATTGTTGGGCTGTATTATTTAGCCTGGTGACTGCTTCATAAAACACTTATAGTTTCTTGAGTGTCGAGAGTCTACCTCACAGACTGTTTCTTCGTCACTTAGTCGGTATGGTTGTGTGGTGGCCATTATTATGGGTAGTTGAGTGGGTTCTGACAATATCTGGGCCAGATGAACTCATCTACCAATTTTAGGAATTGCTTGAAGCACCGTTGTGAATTACTGCTACTATTTTGTGTAGTAAATTTATCAGGAACACTATGTGCAGAGTCCATCTCTGTTTCTTGCAGGCTGTCAGTGCCATGAAAACCCTTAGCATGTGAAGCAGCTTTCATTCCAAGTCCTGATCTAAGGGTAAATTCCATCATGTTTCTTGGTCCACAGTTCCTGCATGAGTAGTATATCATGGATAGTGATGAAAGTCAATGATCTGAAGGCATTAAACACACTGGAAAAGTTAGATACTATCCTTTTTACGTCACATACACTATTCCTTGATTTTGAATAGGTCCCTCTCAGAGATCAACTGGATTACAAGGAGAATGTTTCACTTGCCTCACTGAAAGTTGGCATATTTAATACCCATTCCACTAGAGTTATGCTGGCCTCCATGATGATGTCAGTGATTATTTTGGCATCATTCAAGGCTTCTGGCACCTGGTATGTCCCCACAAAAAATATTCACATAGAAGCACTCACGTAGCTCCACCAGATGATTCTAAAAGGGTCACCTTGAATTCTTTATATCTCACTTGATCAAGACGGCTGTAGTCCTAGTCTCTCTCAAAGGCAGAACATGTGCAAGGCATCACGCAAAATGTTGAGTAAACTAGGTCATGTCAAGTGGCAAATGTGGAGGGACTAGTCTGCACTCTCCTGATTGCATGTATTAAAAGTCAGAAAGATCAGAGTGGTTATCGAATCCGTGTAGATAGGATGGTGAGGCCAGTAATACCACACAGGATTGGCATTTGTGACTTTAACAGAGTTGCCCTTGACCTCCTCAATGAAATTGAGGGCCAAGTACTACTGCAATACCTTTTCATAGTTATGGTACAACTAGACTTACATCCTATGTTCTTCATACCCCAAATGACAGTACCACATTATAATGTGTATCTCCTTCTTGGCGAGTTTTGTCGGGAAGTGAGCTAAAGTTTCCCTGTTGAAGTGACTACTTCTTGTGCCAAATACCAATCTTGTTAGGTGCCCACAGGCATTATATGTCGTCACTAGTTTTCAGATCCATCCATGTAGCACTCAGAGGAAAACTATTGATGCAAGAGCCAGAGAGTATTCACTCATAATTTGTAATTTTTTAGTTTCCTGGTCACCTAGCCAGGCCATGGACTGCAGGTCACAGTTCCTCTGGATGAACAAGGGACTATTCTCCTGAGTTAAAAAAAAAAAAATAATCAGGATAGTTCAAACAAAGGTCCTCTAAGAATAGCGGTCAGGTAAGGCTCTTGTTTCTAATTTATATTAGAATTCCTCAACATCAATGTATATGTAGCAGTAAGGATTGGGGTGGTGTCCATGCTGTCATTAGTATTTTTCCAGATGTTGGGATCACGCTGGAACATTTCGTTGTTCAGTTTACCATTTGAAAAGATGGAGCACATTATTCAGACCTTCTCTCTCCTTCTCCTGAGGATTTCTGTTCTCGAGTCATCAGGACATTCACTCAAGCAACAGAAATATTTGGACAGAGGCACAGATAATGGGTGTGGCTTTAATTGTACTTCTCTTGTTGTGTGATATGGTGGGGGCGTGATTCCGAGTGTCTATTGATAATCGCTTGCTTCCACATGGCAACAAACATTTCTCTATGAACTGTATTTGCACTTCTTTGTTTTACACTCAACTTACAGGTGTGATGGTTATCATACAACTCTTTGAATATTTCCAAGGAGAAGCTGTGGAGGACCAAATATCTCTTCTTCATCGAACTTCACCCTACTGTCCTGCAGGTAATTTCTATCAATGAAATTCCAGAAGAAGTAGAAATCCTCCACATCTTTCCTGACATGAAATGGATTTGGCAGCTCTAAAATTTGTCACATTATGTTTCCCTTGGAACAATCCTTATCATCAGGGTAGCGGGTCTTCCTCAGACCAAACAGAAGCTGGTAACTTTTTGGGAGGATTGTCTGTTGGGCTTCCCCTTGTAAGTAGTTCAGCAGGGGGATCATCTTTTACACATCCAACATATGTTTTTGCTTGTGTGTTGCTACCTTGTACAGGAACCAAAATTCCCCGCACTTATCCACTCCTTCATTAAAGGGTGGATACCTATCTCCAGCATTGGTAAGGATGTAGAGGAGGAAGTGGTACTCCTTTATATGATGCTGATGATGTTGAGTGGACTGAGGATGGTGTCTTCTTCATAAAATCGGAGGACTCAATGGAATGCGCTCGTACTGTGTTAATTTCTTCTAACCTAATTCCGTAGTCATTGTCCTCGACTCTCTGGGGATATTCTCCATCTTCCTTCCTAAAGATAGTCATATGAACCCTAGCTAATTTAGTTCATGGAAATAAGAGTGGTAGCTAAAATAATTCATGAAAAGCATAAATGAAAATAGAAAAGATACCTGATGGTGAAACTTCACAAGCTAAATGGGACTTACTTTCTATGCTCTTCTGGAGAAAGAATAGTTAACCAAGAGCACATTCATATCCCAAGATGGTCTGTTCTCGTCCTTGAATGATGGTACCTTATAATCCGAGTTAGGTTTTGGAAAACATGAGAGGATCTTATCACTTTTGTTTCCTTTCAGAGCGAAGAATAATTTTTAAGACAAAAGGCATAGCCTTAATTTTCAAATTCCATCTTTGGAAAAAGAAAGTTACGGTTGCAGAAGACAATATATTTCTTGGTAATGTGAGGACCAAAACTGAAGACAAGGATAATGTTCCTAATTTGTGTTAAAGAATTGGCTTGTCAAATCTTCATTTGTCCAAATACTATATCTTATTTGATTAAAAGATTGGTCATAGAGGTTCACAAGGAGTTGCATCCAAGTCAGAGAAGAAACTTCAAGGTTAGATTAATCTACATGAAATTGGAAGTACAGCTATGACGCTGAAATTCCTCAAGAATCTTTCTCTAGGAAGAATTATAGCTGCAGCTCATTTCGCACCAATCTGTATTAAAAAACATTATCCTAGAGAACCTTGTAGTATATTGACCAAGGCACCAGCCACCTGTTGATATACTACCGTTAGAGAGTTATTTGGTCTTTTGACTGACTAGACGGTACTACATTGGATCCCTCTCTGGGATTATGGCTCAGTTTTCCTTTGCCTACAAATACAATGAATAGTTTTGCCTATTTTTTTCCACATTCTCCTCTGCCCTCATACACATTACAACACTGAGATTACCCAACTATTCTTCTTCAATCAATGGGTTAACTACTGTACAGTAATTGTTAAGTAGCTACATCCCTCTTGGCAAGGGTAGAAGAGACTACGATAAGTAGCTCTTCTAGGAGAAGGACTCTCCAAAATCAACCATTGTTCTCTAGTCTTGGGTACTGCCATAACCTTTTGTACCATGGCAGATTTATTTCAACATCAGTATTCTTAAAATATTTGATTTCAATTGTGCATTATTTCTCTCGTTGCTTATTTATTTCCTTGTATCCTTTCCTCACTAGGCTATTTTCCCCTGTTGGAGTTCTCGGGCTTATAGCATCCTGCTTTTCCAAGAGGGGTTGTAGCTTAACTAATGATGATGATAATAATAATAATAATAATAATGATAATAATGATAATAATAATATAAATAGATTAATGGGTTTTAGGTGATTTAGTAGCTGCTGGTGATGTGGATTAAGAAAAGTTGGGTTCACTTTATTTCCATTAATGCATGAATTTAAATACTCTAACAGGTACACTATTTAGAAACACAATCCGGAGCCCAAAGTTTTAATCATAGCTGTAATGCTTTGGTACCAAAGCACTGTAGTAAGAGGAGAGTATGGTTTATAAATGAGTAATATTTAGAACTTTAAATCTCCTATCTCTTTTGTTAATGACCAACCTCCATCAGAGTGAGTGAATCATCAATATGAACATCAGGGAAGGTTCACAGAGATAAATGGGATTTTAATATTTTTTTTTTTTATCTCTATACTCATGTGATGTTCACATACATGCCCATCCTCCTACCCGATGACTAATGAGTTCAAGTATATTAGGTGTGATTTCGAGAATGATTAGGTAGATAAGGCCAGGCCTTGCCCTTTTAACCCTGGCCTTGAGTTGCCATTAGTCACTAGATGTCACACTGGTGGATGGGAGACACCTCTTGAAGAGAAGAACAGGAAATTTTTAGATTTTTGGGCAATAACAACGCTGTTGTGTTGGCTTCGGGGACAAAGCACTATGAATATCAGATAAATATAGAGAACAAAATTTATTAAAATTCTTTTGTTGCTGCTTCTAAGCCTTTGATGTCTGTGTAATGATGAGTTCCAATCCTCTTGATTCTCGATCAAAGCCAGCAACAGGTTAAGAGCTTGAAAATTCAATTTTATTATTTCACTTCCAGAGATCACTTAATTTTTCTTTAGCCCTTTAAATGGAATCAGTAGAATACTCCCTCTTTTTGGTAAAAACTCCCGGTTGATCAATAACCTCGAGTAGGCCCTAGGTTGCTAATGCCATAAAAAACTTTGCTATCATTAACTTGATCAATAGATTGATAAATAATCTGAAATAAAGTTGGCTATTCATCAAAACATGTAGTGCTTATTTCCTGATAATACTGAGATATTACCACTCAAGAATTATAGGATACTTTAAGGACTAGCCATAAAGTTGATATTGTTTACTCCTTTGGTTATGGATCTTTTCTTTGCCTAAATTTACACATTCTCTCCTTTTTCTCAAATATCCGACATTAATCATATTAAAGTGGATACTCACTAAAATGGAGGAGAACTGTTTCTCTCTAGCGCAATTTATCCACATGTTAAGGGTTAACCTTCTCTTTTTCTATGGAGAAAAACTATCCAAAGCAAAACCAATGTTCTTTAATTTTGGGTAGTACCATAGCCTTGTTACCATGGTCTTCCACTGCCATGAAATTGAGTTCTTTTGCTTGTGGGCACACTACTCTGTTAGTTGTTTTGAATATGTTTGAAAGGCCAAATAGAAGGACCAAGGATGCCCTGTGGATAACTTCTCACCTTTATTTTTTATCTTAATTTTTAAATCAATCACTAATGTCCTCATCTCTTCATATAGACATGTCTATGCTGTTACATTGTAATCTATATCACTATAATGTAGTGAAATAAGTAATTAGTGAAAATCCACAATAATTTTATAGCAGAAAACTCTGCTATTATCATTAGTACTACTCCTAGTATTACTATCATTTCTTTCACTAAAAGATGTTACCTTAATTGCAAAAGCAGTATGATATGGCCCTAACAGAGATAGAAACCCTATATGGAAAAAGATAAATAAGTCACCAATAAAACAAAAAATGATCATTAGTCGTAATAGTAGCAATAACAGTGGATTAATTACAAGATAAGATGTAACCCTAATTGGAAAATCAGAATGGTATACACATTCTGGTCCAAACAGAGAAAACAAGCCAGTATGGAAAAAGAAAAGAAAATGTCAACAATAAATTATAAGAGTACTGTAATAAGAATACGCTTTAAATGAAAATTCTAAATATTTTTTCGTGAAATAAAACTGTATTATCAGCTATACAAGTCAATAAAGTAAATTGGAAGCTTGTGACCATTTGCATACTGTTCTCTTCAGCCAGCTTCAAGATCATTGTACAAATTGTTGAATGATGCCATGCCCATTTATTTTATCTAACTAGTATTGTTAGAAGTACAATTAAATCTTCCCTGAGCTTCAGCCTATATAAAGATCTATTTCTGTTAGGGTATCTTGAAGAATAAATGTTTTTCTTAGGCTTCCTCTCATCCTTCAGCTACATTTTGGCAGGTCTGTCAGTAAGCTAAGCATCCTCAGGTTTCATTGCGATGTAGGCTGTTACAGCAATGATAATGGGTAATCCATTCAGATTTACTTATAAAATAGGCCATCTAATTTCTTTCAAGGGTTCCATCACCTGTGAGGAAAATATTTCAACGTGTGAAATGAGGAGTCTGATAAGATAGTCAACTTAAAATTGGCTATGTTCCAACAAGAACCCGCTGGAAAGTGATTCCTTAATATGCGTGCTGATATTCATAAATGCAGAAAGCACTAAATGCTACTTAATGCTTTTGAGGAACAATCATACTTTGAATCTCCTTACAACAGTTGAACAAATTTGTCCAATAAAGGAAAACCAACAAAGGATATTATACCTTATTGGCAAATACAATTTTGTAAAGCTTAATCATTAAACATCTCTGCATTAACTTTATATCCACAAACATGTTGATGGAAACAAATATTCAATAGTTTGTAAGAGCAAAAGCCCGATATATGGTTCGTAGTAACTGTAGTCGTTTGTAACTGTAGCAACTGATTCTCAGAGCTACTGTTAATGTGCTATGGCCCTTTGTAGATTTTACTTCATGATAATACCATCAAAACTCAGCTGGGTCTTAGTATCAAATGTATTCAAACTTGAAAGGATTACATCCTATCAGAAATTCTTTTTCACTTTCTTTATAGATCAGGATAATACTGTACTCAATTTACAACTTTTAATTTATTTCTTTTAAACTTAAAATATTGTTGCGTAAGAAATTAATATTTCTGAAAGCAAAAACAGATATAGTGACTGGTAAAATGTTCATTAAACTACCAGGTAAATAGAAAAGTACAGAGTATTAAAAGTTTCATATACATATCACATATATTTGGTATAGTATTCCCATTATAAATGCATATCACTTATAGAAAAAATAAAAAAAAACTTTATAAACAGTAACAACAATCTGTCCTTAATTAAATTATAAGCTGCAATTCCAAAACTTTTCACTTAGATTATATAAACACTAATTGAAGTCGGAATTCATACATAAATTCATTAAGCTAAAACAACATATTGCTAATTATAAATGTATATTAAATTCTTTGATATATCAATCCCCAGAAAGTATATCTTTGATAACATGATTAAGCTCAAATTTCTTTCCAGAGTGCAAACCAGCCCAATTATCACAATTTAGATTCCATGTCATTACTCCTGCAAATCCTTGGTTCTTTATCCACTGCACCTGAAACATAAAACATTTAACTAGTAATATTAATCTCACTTAGATTTAATAAATTTCTTTGTAATAATCTTTGAGTATTTTAATTGACTGAAGCAGTAAACGTAACCCATAAACTCCAATATTAGTTACAGAAGTCATTTAACTATAAAATATGGAAGCAATTCTTCTTTTTCCTAAACTTGATGAGTAATGAGGCATTGGGAAAAATAATTCCAATACTGGAATTAAATTTCGTAATAGTTTTAGACAACACATTATATATTCAGAAGTTATCAACCATAGCCCTGTAGGTAGAAAAAATAGTTTTCTGAGATGTTTAAACCCTCATAAAAAGTTGTTTTTGGTCCAAATGAAATAAATAAGGCTTAATGTCCGCATAATAAAAGATGAGCAATCAAAAAAAATTCTTTTTATCTTCCAATGTCACATTTCTGCATTTACAATAAAGCAAGTATTAACACTACACATTTCTACCATCACCAAACCACACATGACGAGTAAGTACATTTTTTATTTACATTACCGACCTATTATTCACCTCAGTGGATTAAAAAAAGCACTAAATATTCTTTGCGCTACCACTTGGATTCCCAGCTGCGATTTTCCCTCTTTAACATTCTATCAAAGTAAAGTGGCAAAAAGGAATAAGTAATGGAGGTAAAGTACAAGACTGAGGTGAAGAAGGCTACAGTGAACATTTTTGTAATATTTAAATGCACCCCTGAGGTAGGCTGAAGGCTCCAACCCACAACAGGTTGCTGATAATGAAGATACTGTGCAGTGACTGAACTCATAAGAATATTGAAATACTGTTAATGTAATAATACCTTTTCACTTATACTCTGACTGTCTTCGTATGAAATCCAATCTTTGTTTCTACTAGCATAAGGAACTCTGCTTTCTTCATCAAAATATTGCTCTGCGCCTTCTTTTAAAAATTCCATTGCTTCAGAATAAGATATTATTCCATTCAGCATGCCTTGACCAGTTGCTGGAGAACCAACACTGTGCCAAGAGGAATTCATCAACCTGAAACAAAAATGGGTGAATATAATATTTTCTGAATAAACAAATTCTTTTTTCATAAAAATCATAATAATAACTAGGTACAGAATTCACTAAGTACTTCAAGTTCCTTGTTTTTATTTGTGGCTCACATTTTCTTTGAAGTCTCTCAAGATATATGGAGGCTGTTAATAAATTTATTCACATGTAAATGACCAGTCGTCAGCAGAGACAATTTCTGTGAGTCACTGTTATATTTCATTTCATACTTTTGTTACTCTTCAGTTGCAGATGAAAATCTAAATATTTAATAATTTGTTAGATGATCATGAAAAGAATTGCATACAATTAGTAAGCCCATGGCCTTTTAACAGTTTGTTTTTATTTCCTATTAACCTGTTGAAAATGAAATATTCAGAAGGGGCCGTAATATTTATTCTTCAGATTGCCTAAACTTAACATACTTAAGTTTAATTTCTTAGTTAAGACTGCAGAATTTCACAAATCTTAATTAAAATCATGAATAGAATGGTGACATATGTTTCCATCATTTAGCTAAGCAAAATTAACTTCTATGCTGTATACCATGTATAGAAATTTTCCAAAGCATTAGTAGAAATATTGGTGAAAGTGAATAAAGGAGGTTTTGCTCTAAATATTAAAGAAAAAGATTTCTAAGGGCATAGGAAATAAAAAATAATTAACTTTACTAATAATTTTCTTTTATAAAAAAATTCATCATAGTATATAAGAAATTTTCATTTTCAATTTCAATGATGCAAATATTCTGGATGCCTGGAATCAACTTTATTATGATGAATTCAACACTAATCAAGAATTATTTCAAAATATTCGAAACTACCCTTTTTAACAAATGAAAAAAAGAAAGCCAAACAAGTAACAAAAATTTCTTGTACAAGACTTTATCTAATATTCTCAATAACTAATCTTTTTTATCTACTAGTATTAGTCATTAACAGTATACTCTTACCTCCATGACCTCCCAAATGTTGGAATTCCAATGACTAATTTTTCTTTCTCCATGCCTTTTTTCAGCCAATAGGATGAAGACCATTGTATATTCATAGTAGCAAAATACAGCTTTTCTCCACTTCGTTTCAACAAAGGAGCGTTATGCCCAGTGAAAGGGAGGTAGGGCCAAAATATGTGATAGTCATACCCCATAAGAAAGAAAAAATCTACGTATCTGTAACAGAGAAATAATTATTCTATAAGGAACACTAGATAAAAAACTAAACTCAATCAACTGAGGTCTATAGTATGGAGCGATTATGTTCAAAACACAAAAAGATTTCTTTAATTTCCAAGCATGTGCAAAATTAACTTTGAATCCTAAAGTTACGCATTCTTAGAAATGATTTTCATACATTCATGCTCTTCTATATTATTATTATCAATAGCTAGGCTACAACATTAGTTGGAAAAGCAGGATGCTATAAGCCCAAGGGTTCCAATAGGGGAAAATAGCACAGTGAGAAAAGGACAAAAGGAAATAAATAAATTATACAAGCAGTAATGAAAAATTAAAATGAAGTGTTTTAAGAAGAGTAACAACATTAAAATAGATTACCATATATAAACTATAAAAAGAGACTTATGTTAGCCTGTTCAACATAAAAATATTCGCTGCCAGTTTTAACTTTTGAAGTTCCACTGATTCAACTACTGTACCGGATTATGAAGATCATTCCACAACTTGGTCATAGCTGGAATAAAACTTCTAGAATATTGTGTAGAATTGAGCCTTTTAATTGAGAGAGCATGACTATAAGAACCAACTGCATGCTTAGCATTAGTATTATGAACAAAATGGTATTGTCCAGGAAGATCTGAATGCAAGGATGGTCAGAGATATGAAAAATCTTATGCAACATGCATAACAAACTGATTGAACGAAGGTGCCACAGATTAATATCTAGATCAGGAATAAGAAATTTAATAGACCAAAAGTTAACCCATGAAGGACGATGGGCGGCGCCGCCAAAGGACGACAACGGTTTATTGATATTTATAGAAAAAAGAAAAAAAAAACTGTAAATATATAATTTTTCACTTTAATATAAGTATTTGGTATCATTGAAACCGCAAGAAGATGAGCTTTTGTAATATGGCATTTATTGTTTAATACATTGTTAATTACTTTGGATATAAAAAAAATGTCTTTAGAAATCACAGTTGCAAAAAAATCAAAGTCACTTTGAAGCTGGATTCTTACAAAACTTATTATTCCTATTTGTTATAACAGTGCTAATTTTGTAAAGAATGTAATTTTGAAAAAGTCCTAAAAAAACAGAATATTCTATCCAGTAATAGCATGGTAAAAAAAATTATATATCAACATATCAAGTGACACTTTTTCACCATTTGGTAATGCGGATTTACAAAAATATTACAGCGTTCATAATTATCTCTTGGATCAGCATTTTGCTGATAGGTAATATAAGCATTTAGAACTAAATCTAGAATTAATCTTTATTGTTCCTGTGAGTGATGTCTTTTGTGTTAGTAGGGCTTCTGCGCAGCTAGAGGATGAAGCAACAGGTTCAATATCAAGATTGTTGTCATAAACATCGCTATTAGTAATATAATCATCATTATCATGCTCACTATGGCTGTCCAAATCATCAGCACTTGTTTCTGAATCATAAAGGTAATCAATATCTTGTATCAATATCTTTTATCCCGCCAACCGATAACAAAACCTCGATCGATAAGCCAAATGGCCCCTACCCCCATTGCCAACGGCGCATGCTCAGCACACTCCTATAACCTCAAAGTATAAGATTTCTGGCAACTTTGCTTTGTAAACGATCACTGATTAGCTAAAGTAGCCTGTGACGTCAATAGAAGGCGGAGCTAGAGGCATACGTATGAGGGAGAAAAGATGAAAAAAATGCATTCACAATATAGACGCTCGTAAGTTGATGGCAATTAATGCGTCCATTATATGGACGGGTCGTCCTTCGTGGGTTAAGATGAGATTCAACAGCTGAACAATACTCAAAACAAGGCAAAATGAAAGAATTAAACAATTTCTTCAGAATAGATTAATCAATGAAAATCTTAAGACTTTCTCAATAAACCAATTTTTTGTGCAAGTGAAGAAGAGACAGACTGAATGTGTTTCTTAAAAGTAAATTTGCTATGAAGAATCACACCTAAAACTTTAGGAGTCATACAGAGTTAAAAAATATTATCAATGTTGAGATCTGGATGTTGTGGGACCACTGTCCTTGACTTACTTACAATCATACTTTGAGGCTTGTTAGAGTTCAACTTCATGTCCCAAAATTTGCACCATGCACTAATTTTAGCTAGATCTCTATTAAGAGATTCAGCAACCCTAGATGTACATTCAGGAGATGGAATTGAATCAAAGAGAGTAGCATCATATGCATATGCAATAAGCTTGTTTTCTGGATCAAACCACATGTTATGTGTATATAGTATGAAAAGTAATGGGCAGAGAACACTACCCCAAGGAACTCCAGATATAACCTTCCTATAATCACTTTGGTGCCCATCAACAACTCTTTGTGAGCTTTAGTAAGGCTCAAAGTTTCTAATGCATAATACTCGTAGGACCATCTGATTAAATACATTTCTTTTTAGAGAGAGAGGCATTTTAGTTTTCATACTCTCATTTGGTTTACCAATAGCTCTCCATAACATGCTTATCCTTCTTTTAATTTTGGTCTCATGTCCTGGGGAAATACTTATTGTCTGTCATAAGTATGTGTATTCATTAACCATCTCTAGAAGTTTGTCCATAACTCACATTTATTGTCTCTCTACATTGTCAATGAACATTTTCTTAATCATACTGTATTCATATTAATTTTTAGTCTTACATTTCAGCTATCTCTAATCAAACATTCTATCATCTTTTGCAATTCCTCCCATGATTCACTAAACTGAATTATGTCACCTGCAAATCTTAAGTTGTCAGGTATTTCCCAATAATGTGAATTCCTACATTTTCCAGTCTAGATTCTTTCCAACTTTTAGGCATTCAAGAGAGATGGGGTCTTCCTATCTTCTTTCTCAATCAAACTCTTTTCACTATTTTCATGTAATTTTAGGATTGCTGACCCTACCCGTATAGATATCTGCAAGTATCTAACATAACATTCATCTATTCCTTTTTTTTGAAGGGCTTTCATTAGTGCTGAAGTTTGTTAATCATATGGATATGGTCAGTTGTTGAATACCCACTTCCAAAACTTGCCTGCTCTCTTGGTTGCCTAAAGTCTAGATGTCTCTCTATTTAGCTTTATATGTTCTTTGTAAATATTTTATATATATCTCTGAGTGTAAACCTACTGGGCTGTAATTTTTCAGGCCTTTTGTGTCTCACTTTTTGTGCATCAATATAATGATAAAGTTTCTCCAAGATGTAAGTATAGAGCAATCTTGCCAGCATTTTATGTATTAAATCAAATGTTATGCCATTTGCTGCATAGCCTTTTCCATGCCTTTTGATGCTTTCTTTACTCAACTTACAGTTCCTTTTGATTTAACAATGCTACACAAAAAATAAAAATACAACTTCAAAATTTATGATATCTTACTTAACTAACTGATGAACTTCATATGCCCGATCAATAATACTCTTTGGTCCAGCTACAGCTACGGTCAAAAGAAGAGGAGGTTCTAACTGCAATTAAAGAATATAATAACATTAGCCACAAACAATTTGTTAGAGTTGCTACAAAAACTTTATACAGTACTGTATATATTTCTATGAAAGCCAAATATCCATTGCTATAGGTCTTAACTTCTATGGTGGGGTGCAAATTGCATATACAGTAGTACCTTGGGTTATGAGTAACTTTGGATACAAGAAAATTGGAATGCAAGCTTGTAAATTTGAATTGGATAAGAGTATTGCACTGGCCTGCACACAAAACCTTTGCCTTGTAAGGACAGTTTTCGTGGACAAGTATGAACAAGACTAACACGCAATGCACAGAAAGCAGTCACGCGGCACCTATACACCCCACACGCAGTGGTCACGCCATGTTCCCCCATACTAGACTTTTACAGGATGAGTAGTAAATATATTTACTGCCATTGCTATGGCTCAAAAGCAGTCGTCTCTAAATAGGTTCCTTGTGAAAACTGAATGTGAGAGGGTAATAAAGGAAGACCATGTGTCCAGAAAGTGTAAATTAAGCAATTCAAGTTAGTGACAGTGAATGCCACTCAAGAGAGAGAACTCCCAATATTTTACGCGAAGTTCTCATGGAGTGAGATTCCCCTTCCAAACAATAATTCCCTCCTCCTTCTCTCTCGCCTCCCTCATGCAAGCCAGGACTATCCTCAAAGGTAAAGTTTAAGATAATTTGTCAATTGATAGGGGTTATAGTTTTTACAATAATTCCCATTACAAAACCTTTGTAAATTGGTGTATACAGTGATACTTTGGTAAACAAGCATGACCCGTTCCAGGAGCAAGCTAATAAACCACAATAATTTTACCAAAAAGAAATAAAGGAAAAGCCCTTGATGTGCTACACATATCCAAAAATACACATACCCTAATTCTTAAAGGTCTGAAATGTGATATATACAACAAATTATACCCCTTTACATGAATAAAAATCAATAAATAATAAAAAATAGAAATATTGTCAAATTAACTTGCACTCTACCATTGAGGAAAGTGGTGGCTGGGAGATGAGAGAGGAAGAAGGTGTTACTGCTTAGAGAGAGAATCTCCTTCCATGAGAACTTTGGGTAAGATATCAGTTCATTCTCTTAGACAGCTTTCACTATCACTAATCGAATCCTTTAATATACATTTTTTGACATTTTGTTTTCTCTTTTTACACTTACAGTCATCTTTTACCAGTAACCTATCTAGAGATGTTTGTTTTTTCTTTTCTTTAAAATTGTATGGAAATAGGACACAGCATTGTCAGAAAATAGATTCGTTGCTTGCCTTACCGAAGCTTTACCTAGGTGATGTTTCTACAAAATTTTTTGGGGTTTTCCCCATTTTTAACTTTTCCCTAGTTTCCCTTGAAGTGAGAGGTTTGTCACTTTGTCTCTCCTCCTCCTTGGATGAAATATCCTCCACTAGTTCTTATTGCTGCTCCTTAATCAACTCCAGCAGCTCCTCGGTCATCGGCTGCTCCCCATGATCATCAAGAACACTGATGTCTTACCCAAGGACACAATTTCATTGTAAACTGCCTCCTTCTGCAACACATACAAACCACAGTTTCCTCTATGCAGAATTGGGGCTTTATCAATCAATTTGAGACAGCTGAAAAATGGAAATGTTCTTTCCAAAACTCTCTGAGAGAAGGCTTGGTCCCTTCTGTGACCTCGAAACATCATTGGAACAAGGACTTCGTGTACAGTTTTCTTAAATTTGAGATCACTTACTGATCCATGGGTTTAAGAATTGAAGTGAGGTAAGACAGCTAGATTTTGATCTTGATGAACTTGAATTCCACCATCTGGTCATCTTCAAAGGCTGGATGGAACATTATTCATCAGCAACTAGGTCTTCCTGGGCATCTTCTCCCAAAACAGACTGGTCTTCACAGCTGAACACTTGCTGCAGCATGTAAGATTCGGAATCCACGAACCTTTTAATTTCTGACATAAATTTCTCTGTTGCCTGAACATTAGAGCTCACACCCTCACCCTGTCACTCAACACTATGGATGCCTGATCTTCTCATGAAGCTTTCCAATCACACACAGCTCGGTTTGAATATTTTATTTTCTTTATCTGCTGACATACCCAACTCATTTTTCAAGAGGTCAGCATGCAAAAACTTTGCTTTTTCACAAATGATGTTTGCTATTGTATCTCCTGCTAACTGCTTCTCATTGATCCATTTGAGAAGCAAGTTCTCGATGTTGTCTAGAACACATGGCTGTTGATTTGTAGTAACCAACCATTTCACAGTAGCAATTGTGTTTATTTATTCTTTCTTATTCCAAATGAGCTGATCGTGGATGTTGCATGATTATACAATTTTGCCATTTCTGTCAAACAAATACCTTCATCATACTTCTCAACAATTTCTTTCGACTCTAAAGTAATAATCTTCTTTCATTCTTTCTTGATCATCTTCAGGGTCACTGTCTAGATGCTGATGCATACTGTTCACACTAATAACTTAACGTGAACAAGAGCAATCACAATTCTATAAAGAACATACAATAACAAGTTAATACATGAACATTGCTGGAAATATAAGGTGATGGTGATACAACTACTGCAGAGCAAGTGTAAGAATCAAGATCTGAGTAGGGGTGGTGATGTGACCGAAGGCAAAGAGAAAATGTGTAAAAATAAAACAATGCATGGGTGGCTTATAGGTGCTGTGCAACTGCTTTCTACAGAGTGCGTGCTAGTTTCATTAGTATTTTCAATTTGCTTTCTCTCTCTCCTGTCCTCCTTGTTCTTCTCCTTCTGGTCCTTCTATTCCAACACAAAAGATTCAATTTCAATTTTCTCTCTCTCTGTCTCACCCGTCCTCCTCATTCTTCTCCTTCTGGTCCTTCTATTCCAATGCAAAAGATTCCATTTAAATTTTCTCTCTCTCTCTCTCCCGTCCTCCTTGGGAATAAAGACAAAAATTTTTGCTTGCAGACTGATAATATACTGAAATGAAATTTCATGGACCTACATCGATATGAATATATTCCAATTTACTTATAAACTGAGGTACAGTATTATTGAATTTGTATTATGTTCATTTGGAACACACCAAAGAAATTTCCTTTATTCCTTTTTGCGAGAAGTTATTTTTAGGATACAAGCATTTTAGGTTGCAAGCTAGCTCCCATAATGAATCAAACTCGTGACCCAAGATACTACTGTGACTGAAACTGTTTGTTTCTTAAACAACTACCATTTGATAGGGTGTATCACATATCTGGTTTTTGGTACACCAGAAAACAAGCTCTCATTAATCTAAAAACATACAAATAAATGGAATGGGTAACTCTAAGTGGGTTAAAGGTGGGCTCGTGTGCAAACAAAAATACATATGCAGTAACCACATTATTCAACATAATGGATGCATTCAAATAAAAAAACATATTTTCTAACCAGTGGAATAATCTAATAAGCATGGTAGTCATGTTAGATGCTAAAACAAACAAAATACATACTTTCTCGTCCACAGCAGTAAGCCCATTTAATTTTTTGCTAATTTAACTGAACAATCATCTCCCACAATGTGTGCTTTCTCTTAAAACATTGTTTTGTGTATTGTCTGCATCATAAAGAGCACGTTCTTCGTTTCAAAATGAAATTCTTTAGGTCTGTATTTTTACATGCAGGCCAAATGTAACTTTTTTCTCAGGTTACAAATGACAAAATAAAGTACAGCTACTTTTTGTAAGACATTCATAGTAATAGTTACAATTATCTTTACTCTTAATTTTTCATTTGATAAAAGTGAAAGAGTAAAATTCTTCCATCTTGCAAGCATGTTTGAAATATGATTTCTGGGTCGACCTGTGGCACCCGGTGAAAAGTCCTTCTTGTATATCTTTTCTGATAAAACCTTCCAATTATACCAGAGAAAGATAAAAGCATGGAATGCTGAGGTTACAACGCTCGCGCGAGCACCTTTTGGGTGTCGTGTATAAAGCAAAGGCGCGTGAAATCCACTATTCACAGGTTGTCTTCCATTTAGTTAATTCCTTCGTCAAAGGGATGGGCCGATACAAAGGCCCTAGACAAACCCCCAGTGCCACACCACCCACGCCACGACGCGAGCGCCACCTGAACAACATCCTTCTTTTTGGAATACAAAGTGTTGAATTGTTTTGTTGTGCTCTCGGTCTTTTTTATCAATCGTGGATTTATTTTGTCATGTCCGAAGCTCCATCTTCACACATTCCAATGTTAAGTACCATAGTTTGTTTTGACAGTATTTTATTGTACCGGGCTTTTGTTTTATATCCAGTATAGTCTGTTTTATTATTCCCGTCTGGCCTTTCATGGCGGCCATTGTTTGTTCACTTGTTTGGGAATTCATCTTTGTCTGCCTGTTTAGTACTCTGTCACTTAGGTTCTTGGTTAAGTCCCTGGCCTTATGCCTTTAGAACCGTTATTATTTTTATTTTTATTCTTTTTTTGTGTATTTATGCTCATGGTACTTTTTGCTAGTAAGTCCAGCCTACGAACGAGATAGCGATTTAGCTGATTTTGGGTAATATACTGTACACCGTAGTTACATAACTGTATGTATTGTAAAATAGCTATTAAGTTTCAATCAAACTTTAGAAGCAATAATTAATATAAAAGTTTTTGTCAAAAGTGATGCAAGTGAAATAGATCAACAATGCTACTACTGTAATGCACTGATTTAGATTCAGTACACTGCGGGGATAACAGGAGTCCATAAAAGTATAAATTTTGTTATTCAACCTAGACAAATATGGAAGTACGAAGAAAACTAGCTTCTGAGAAAATTACCACAGGGATGCCACCTTAAGTAATCAACTGTTAATGCTGTGGAATGCTTGCAATAATTTGTTTAAATAATTTGTAAGAAATAAGGTTAGAACTGTTAATGTAAAAGAACTTATTTAAGTACTATATATAAAAATATAAAGAATTAAAAAGGTTAATTACATCACAAAAAATAGAATTATGATAAAAAAAATTCTTATTTCTATACTCGCCTGATGTTCATATTGCTTCTTCTCCAGAAGCCTAGTTCAATCTACACTTACCAGTGAAATTTAAAAAAAAATTCAATTTTTTCCTAGCTTAAATAAATACTAGCCCTTAACAAAGGAATGGAGCCATCTAGTGCTAAGTTGTAAGAAGCCCAGATTGCCAAATCTGGTAGTGTCTTCAGTTTCAGAGTAAACATTATCCCTCTTCTTGGTACCATGAGTCAGTGGGGAGGAGGATGGGGATGAATAATGACACACGGGTATAAAAATAAGAACTTTTGTCATTAAAATTTTATTCATGTCTATGAAACTCCCCAGATGATCATATTACTGACTTCCACACTGTTGGTGGGATGAAAGGGACAAATTTATGCACAAGTAATGTAATGACGTTAAGAGTTTCTAACCTGGACTAGATTATTCTTCTAGATTACTTTGATAAACCTTCAAACTATGGTTTGAAATACAGGACTCCAGTTTGTTTACCAAAGTACATTAATTAAAAATACTGTACTTTTGATTGCCTCTAAATGTTACTTTTGATCTAGTTGATAATTATGATAGACTCTAAATCGTATATTAAATATAACATATTTATAGATAAGCGAGCAAATCAACTAAACTGAAATTACTTAGACCATGCCTAATGCTGCTACCAAGGAGCCTAGAGTTCAACGATCATCATAAACAAACACTGACTTGGTGTGCCATTGAGCTGTTGCAAAAACTTTTCCCCAAAAAAGGTTACTACAAAAATTTAAAAAAGCAGCTGTGTTCCTGATATCATGTACCTTTACTTTCAAGCATTTTATGAGTTTTGGATCTATTTCCTTGTGTGCTTCTGTGAACAAATGTTTAAAAAGGAATGGCATAGAATTTCTGGTTAGTGAGCAATTCGGGACCATATGCCCACCGAAAATATTAGGGACACTACCTCTACTACCTTTCATTCTGTTCAAATACAACTGTATGACTATTACTGGACAAGGAAAATTATCCTCTACTGAACTGTCTTCATCCAGTTTTAGTGAAGGGATGTGAGAAAAATTGAGGCAGACTTTTAGTTTAAATTCCTTTTGGGTCTGAAAGAAGGTAAAAGAGACAAGATCTACCTTTACCAACAATGCTTGTTATTCATTTATATGTCTAGCCAGCGCTAGAACCAAAAAAGTTAAGGAATTACAAGTATAGTTAAGAAACAGCTGTCTCTGAATACTTTTAAAGAGCGTCTAGGTTATGAAATGCAATTTCCCAAATTAAAATGATATCGTTTAAAAATGCTTACTTTAGCCAGAGGTGGGATATAAGGATCCAGCTACCAAACTCAGTCTTCTGCATCGCAATCTAGATGTCATATAGAGCAACTAGAATCGTGATAATGCATGGGTTAAGCTGCAGAAGGAATAAAGTAATTTAAGAAATCAAAACTCATACAGAAGGCCCAGTACACAATCAGAACCCTTATTGAAGGAACACAATGTAATCATAGCTACTAGACCAAACTAAAAAAGATAAGTTAGTGTAAAGATCTGGGCAGGCAAATCAAACTTACTGCCTACAAGAGGAGTATTGCTGGCCTTTGAAAAAAGTGAAGAAAGTTAAATAAGTTAAAACCTTAACAGGTTGATCATTAACTTGGTTGGTATGTGAGTATGGCTTGTCATATCATTATCCACTCCATAAAAAAATCAATTATTTTCTCTGTAATTCCCCTTGAACTAAAACTACTTTCCTTAGTCATTATGAGCAATAAAAGGCAACTCTTCTGATTACGACGTAGAAGCTTTCCCTCTACACAGTATATACTCTCCAGTTCCATAAACACTAACTTGAAACATAACTGCTAATATGAACCTTGAGATATCATATTCTTCAAAACAGTTATTCTCAGTGCTTATCCCGTGCAGAAAACTAACCAAACGAGTAGTTACTAAATTAACATACCATGAAAACTCATACAATTTTAGTTGAAACTTTGTTAACTAGTTCAGAGTTTAAAAGGATCATAAGATATGTCAAGCAATCCCCATAAGTAATACGAGAATGATGAGAAGTGCTTACTTTAGTGAGTGGAGGGATATTAGGATCAAGACAACCCACCCAGTCTTTTGACTCACAAGCCACTTGTCTTATAGAGGTATCAGAATTGTGGATGTCAAGGGTTTAGTAGCAGAAAGAACTAAAGTAGGTAAAGATTCTGAGGCTCTCTATGAGGCTTTTGAATCTGTAGAGCACGGCATACTTTCAGAACCCTTATTGAATGAAATGCTATTAAAAATAGATTAACCTTGAGGGGATAGGTTAAGTTGGGCAACATGGTGTGAATAACCAGAATTACCATTATTATGGGATGATTCACTGAATTTCTGAAGTTTAACGAAAGAAGCTAGTCACATCAAGAGCATGTGAAGCTAATCGCTATAAATAAAATTGGCTGAGCTTGTGTGTGCCTAAAGGTGGAGTTGTGTCAATATCGTTGTTATCCCTGCTACAATCAACTAGCCTTGTCTTCCAAACTTCTCCCCTGAACTAACAGCAAGTTTCCTTTAGCACTTAGACCTGTTAACTTGATTGGCAACCAAATTAAACATACTTTTCCATGAGCGGTACCGAGAGTAAACTCACCCTTCGCAACAATTATCTAAATTACAGAATTGCCCCTGATATGATAAGACGAAGGGAATGTGGATCCTGATCTCTAAGAAATAATTCCAGTGCAAATTCCAGACTATAATTGCTAATTAAACTAGGGGAAAACATTTTTAGGTATAGTATGTAAACAATCAGAGAGCATGTGATCGCAGCCGGTTGACGTTGATGAAAAGACTACCTGATGCGGAAACCTGGGCTTCTTACTGTTAAGGGCATATACTTATGGAAGTGAAAAAAATGAGAAAATTTCAAAATCTTTATGGGTTAGTCAGATTAAACTGGGCTTACGGAGAAGATGCAATATGAAAATCAGGGGAGATTGATAGAAATAATTGGTAGTTAGTAATTAAAACCTTCAGACTGTCATGGAGGTGGCGAACAAGTTCAGAGAAAAGATGCTTTTCACATTTATCTCTCTTCCAGACTGGCCAAGAAGGGAACTCCCAATCTAGATCCAATCCATCAAAGCAATTCTCAAGAAGAAACTCTCTTGTTCTTGCAGCAAACCTGTTGGATGATAAATCATGAAAATATGCCTATCAGTATAAACAATCAATGACATTTACAATGATTACAATCATTTTAAAAACCCCAATTGAGACATAATCCTACACTCAAAGGATTTGCCAGAAGGACTTTTTATTGAATGAGAAAGGAAAATTGGAGAAAAGCCAAGAAAAACAGTTGTAGAATCAGGTAGGAAGAAACTAGAAATAGAGTAGAATAAATAACACATAAGATATTATATAATGTAAAGTAGATACATCAAAACAATATTTTACAGACACGTCAATCTATAAAGCCAATGTTTTAAGAAAATAATTGCACTTAATTAAATATTGTCCACTGCACAATAAAAATGTTTTTAAAGAGTAATTTGTATTTTTCTTAGGTATAAAAACCTGAGTCCTTTAATTAGGATGACTGTTTTAGCTGCAGGTGGAATCGGTCATTAAAGTTGGATAACAATCAGTTATCCAACATATGAGGGTGTGGAGCAAGAATTTTTGGCTCCTTTCAGTCAGAAATTCCTTGGTATTTATCTTTCAGCCCAGGACTGAGAGGAGTGGTTGAGGAGGGAAGTTGGATTAAAGGATTCAGGTTTATATGATTAGGAAAAATAAAAACTACTTTAAAAATTTGTTATTTGTTCCTACGCATCACACAAATGCTCATCCTTTAACCAGGAAAACTCACTGCCTGGAAGGTTGGAAGTCCCCTAACATGAAAACTGGACAGCTCAATTTTCTTCCCTGGAAGTAATCAAAGATTGATTTGTAGAAAAGCAAAGCGAGGACTACCACCACCACCTATTTGTCTATCATCTGGATGAGAGACTGATAGGACCCGGGTTGTATATGAGTATATCATAATTATCATTATTATTATTACTAGCTAAACTACAACCGTAGTTGTAAAGCAGGATGCTTTAAGCCCAAAAGCTCCAAGAAAATAGCTATGAGGAAAGGAAATATGGAAACAGGTAAAAGAAAACTGTAAGGTGCCTGAGTGTACTTGATCAACACTGGAGAACTCTTTACCCGGAAAGAGACGTCAGTTGGAGTTAAATATCAAGTGATGACGACAATTCACCCGCTCAATTAAGAAGGATGGGGAAAGATACTTCTTCAAATTTAAAGAATGGTACTCTGAAGTGAAATTTACCAGCATGTAACATTTTGACCATTTTGTCCCTGAGAAGGGGGACAGAACAAAGAAGGAGCTGCAGCCTTGTCCGCCTGTAGGAGCTGCTGGTTACACAACTTGAGTAGTTACCACAGGTCCAAGCACAAAATTGTCAAAGGACTTGCTGGCAAACTCCCTCAAGTAAAAGGCTGTGAAGGTGGTCTATCTTTCAGACACCAGCCTTCAGCACTTGACCCACTGACGGGTTCCTTATAAAAGCAAGGGTGGGGTCAATAGACCTGACCTCATGAGCGCTGGTCCTGGTTGGTGCCTCTCTACAGATCGTCTCACAAAGCCAGTGTAGATACCACCACAGAGTGCCCCCAGGATACAACAGCATCTTCTCTTAATAATCACCCTACACCTCCCAAAGGGATAGGATGGAGATGGACACGAAGCTGGGGTTCTGCACTGTCGGGTTTTGAATCTTGTCCAGGAAGTCCGACACAAAACTAAAGGACACCTTCCACTCCTCAGCATGGGTGACTTCATAAAAGACACCATGCAACTCGCCAACTCTCTTCGCTGATGCTAAGGCTAACAGAAAGACAGTCTTGAGAGTCAGATTCCTGGCTGATGACCTTGTCAATGGCTCGTGCGGGAAATGCATAAGAGCCTTGAGGACCAAGGGCACGTCCCACTCTGGGGGCCTGAGATCCCAGGGAGGGAAAGGCTGCTCAAAACCACTCACAAACATGGACAACTACCAGAAAACGAAAGTCAAAACCATTCAGGGGAAAGACCATACTGAATACTGAGTGGTAGCCTTTGACAGCAGCTTCGCCCGGCGAAGGAGAAGAGGTCACAAGACTGTGCCTCTTTGCTTGCTGATGTAGGCCACTATAATGGTGTAGTCGTTAATCAACACCACTGAGTGCCTCCTTAAATGTTCTTGGAAGGCTTGCAACCTTAAGAAAGCTTCTTGCATCCCAAAGATGTTGATGTGCAAATGCCTTTCTTACTTGGTCCACATCCCCGAGATGATTAGGTTGTCCAGATGCGGTCCCCATCCCTCCTTCGATGCATCCAAGAACAATGACGTGTCTAGAGGTGGAGACTTAAGTGGAACTCCCTAGTGAGGTTGTCCTCGTCGAGCCACTATGTCAGGTCATTTTCAACCTCTTGTTCTACTGGCAGGCACAGGAAGAAACGGGGGGATCGCAGGTGGACATCCCTGTGACGAACGAGCTCCAAAAATGAAAGGTGACCAAGAGGAAATTGCCAGCGCTGAGCTGAAACTTGCGTCAGAAAGAAATATCCGTTTTGACAGAAGCTGTATTGTACATCTGTACCTAACAACAGTTGAAATAAAAGTGAGTCTTCGGCCAGCACCCTTGGCAGTTGGATAACTGCTCGTTACCTAAATTCAACAACTGATTCCAGCTCTCACCAAAACAATTTCCCTTTATAGGAAGAGGGTTTGTACGTTGCACACGAACAAACGCATCAAAAACTCCATGAGCTTTTGCATTCATAATGCTCATGTAACAGCTTTTCTTTGTAATCTGTTAAATACCTTTTTAACATACACAACTGTGAGATATACAGTAATCTTTTTCTTTGAATGGTTATTTGTCTGTAGTTACCCTATAATATATAACGCTACTGTTATGGAAACTTTTGTTCAGCTGTTCCTTTAATACCTTCTTTAATATTTACACAGCATGCTCAAACAATCCTATTCATCTATAATTTCTACATTATACTGCTTTCTGTTTCTTAGTATATCACTATTTCCTGTTATTTCTAATTCCACTACAACATTTCAATCTTTTTCTTTGTTAGGTTTTCACTTGTTTGATGATCAGCTCTTCAACTACCTTTAACAAATTGCTTGCTGGTTTGTTGACTCATAAAAACCTCCATTAAGATGAATACTTAATCCTACTCAATAGTTTTTTCCATTTGTCATTGATTAAAGTAAGATCTGAATACCAAATTTTATATTATGACTACTGTACAAATATTATACTTGGGAATAAATTACAAAACAATTTTCCCAGCTATTGAACTGAGCCTGAGTTACATTTCTTGGTGTTTATTATTTACTAAACTACTGTACAGTACAGGCAATACTAATCTATCTTTGCAAAGCAATTTCAGTCTATATCTTTTTAACAGTAGAAAAATATAGCAAAGACGTGGTATAGATGCAAAGGCCTTGCAATGGAGGATCTACAAAGAATATAGCCTATCATTTAAAAAAAAAAGTGATACAGATATATCAAAGAAAATGTGCTAAATAAAATCTACAGTAGTTGTGAGCTGTTATGAAAGAACTGACAATGTAATACAACCTTAAAGGCTGGAATAATTTTGGTTCATAAAAAAACCCCAGAAAGTATCTTTGAGAGATGTAGCAATACCATGGGACAAAAGACTTGAGAAAAGATAGACAAGTACCACGATCTGAGAATGGAAATATGGAGAAATTAATGAAGTACCTTTCCTCCCACAAGCAGTAGCAATAATCCCATATTACCTAAGGAGAAACTTGGAGATGACTTAATGCACAAACCTTGAATCAAACTTACTCCAGAAATATGTACTGCTGGCCAGAGCAAGAATAATCAGGGGAGGGTTGACTACTACTACTACTAATACTACTACTACTACTACTACTACTACTAATACTACTACTACTACTACTACTACTACTACTACTACAATGTCAACAGTAAATAGAGTCATAAGAAAATGCAAATACAGTATGTTTGCCACATGCTTTGTGGTGATGGTAAAGGAAAATCCTAAAATAAAAGGCAGTGTTCATTCATTATTTTCTATATACTTTCCTCGTTCCCAACTCAATAATAATAATAACTGAATTAAAATATAATAATTAGATAACAATTAATAAAATAAAACTTAACTGTACTATTGCTTCTGGGTCTCTTACTAGATTTGGAAAGCCCCCATCAGATAAACCACCTCCAAGGGACAGAAGAATTTTCAGATCAGGATTCCTCTTTTTCAAGTCGGTAACTTTCCTGTATACCTAGAAAAATCAAAACATATGAAAATATTGATCTCTCAGTTCTTAAATATTCACTTTTTAATTACCCATTTTAAAACACTGGTAATGGCCAAGACAAACGATCTCTTACAATTATCATACTTGAATTACAAATGCACTTTACTAATGCTGCCACATTCAAAGAGAACTGAGGACTAATGATCAGAAAACACTTAACTTTTATTGGAGCATTTCAAAAACTTTGCTTATCCTTAAAAGTAAAAAAGAAATGAAAGTGCAAGTAAATATTTCAAATAGCTGACATGCACATGAATATGTAAAATAATTCAACCTTTCATAGTTAGCTACAATATTATCGGTGAAAAATTCCACTGATAATAATATGAAATAATAACAACATAAATACAATATTGTAAATTAAGGCTAAACTAGAGCAATCGCTTATATAGAGTCACATGGTGATTTTCATGCTTATGGTTATACTTGTATCTGAAAGAATTTTTATATCACTTCAATATTACACAGATACAAGCCATGTAGTCAATGTCTCTCCTTCGGCATTTGTGAAGGGCAGTAGTCCATATGCAACGTTTCATATGTGAGACCAACCAGCATTAACCAATTTTTCTTTTTTTGCTTTCTTTTGTGTTTTAGTGCCCTTAATAAATGTCTGAATTTGGTTACTTTGACTTTTATCTAAAAAATAGCACCTCAACTATATTTCAGTTTTGGAAGAAAATTATGAAATTATTTTTTTATTTGGATTTTATAATGCCTATGAAAATAATATAACCAGCCAACCTAGACAAAAACATTTTATTTCCCAATATATATGGAAATCCTAGAAACCCTCTTTGGCTTAATAACATGAACCAGGATGCATGCACAATGCTGTTCCATAACTCAATTGTGGACTGTCTCTTCAACTTTCACAGATTTCTTTACGATGTGCAGTGTTCCAAACTTGGTCACTAACTATGGCTACTCATATAATAAAGTACCATGCTAAAAGGAACCATATGCAAAATATAACCCCCAAAACACAGCTCAAGAAAAGTTGAAGTAATAGTAACCTTAACTCTTATTTAAGGGTATAAAAACATCTAAGGCATACTGTACTGTATAAAACAATGCAATCATAACTTACTATTCAAGAGAAAATACTATATAAGTTTCACTATTTCTGTCAAAAGCAAACCAGTTGCTCATCTCTGAACAGATAAAGGAATATAAAATAGGGCGGCAGATCACTAATTGGGCCATGAACATTGTCATTACATGTCTGGAAAACAATCTCTAGAGTCAAAAAGCAAGAAAAGTACAGTACAGTGTACCCTCCTCTGGTGAACGGGTTTGGGTGTGTGGTCGACCCTGCTCAGTGCTTGGTTGCCTAGAATGGGGACCAGTCATTCACTGGCTCGGCACATTCTACAACGTGCAGGACCAGTACCAAGCGTTACAATGTGCAGGACCAGTACCAAGCATTGGTATCTCCTCTTTCAAAAGTGCCAAAGTACTTTGTGAAAGAAAAGAGACAGAAGAGGTACCATGTACCTTTCCCTCTGTTGATCATTGAGGAGATTAAGCAGTTTTTCTGTGTTCGTTATCACAGAGCTGTAACCCCTCAGGCACCAATCTGTGGCTGCTGGCTGTGTGCAAGCTGGCAACAACATCTTTGAAAGGTGCCATCTTCCTAATTTGGGTTATCAAAGTACCCCTAACAGAAGGGACCAGCCTTTCCTCATCCAGATAGAAAAGGTGAAGGAGGGTGCTGAAGCTTCTGGAACATCTACCGAACAAAAATATGCATCTCTGGCCAGCCTGGTTACTGAAGTTGTCAAGCTAGTCAACAAGGCCTCAGCGCTATACTATGACACAGGGTTGTGGTTTTGGTCTAGTGGGAATCAGCTGGGAGCTGTCCACTTCCCCCGACAGGTGTCGTGAAGAGTCCTACAGTATTTTCTACAATTGACCTTCCTGGATTTCTTCAACTTCTTCTTTAGAAAAGAATTGTCAGAATCACAATTAGAAGAGGAAGAGGAGATGTAGAATAGTTTCACACAACTACATAACTTCTTCTATCCCATCGTTATCCCTACATTAAGGGGTCGGTTGCCTGATGCGCCCTCTCCAATGCCATCTATCAAAGGTATCCTCTTTCCCCATATCTTTTCTCTCCTTATCTTACTATCTACTTCTCTGCATCCTTCTGCATCTTCTCTACCCATTAGGTTCCTCTCAAGCCTTCTTCACTCACTCCTGACCATCCATCATCAACACATGCCTATGTCATCTCAGTCATGACACTCTTATCATCTCTGTAATCTTTACTACACCTGTCATTCTTCTTATTTCCTCATTTTACAATCTTTTAAACATTGATATCCCCATAAACCACCTTGGCATTCTCATATCTGTTCTCTCAAACTTTGCTTCCTCTTTTCGTCTTGAAGCTCAAGTTTCTATTCCATACATTAACACTGGTCTTATTACTGTGCTATATATCTTGACTTTTACCTAGATTGGCATTTTTTTTATCACATACCACTCCTGCTACCCCCCTCCACTTTCCCAAGGCTGCTTTTATCCTATTCTTAACTTCAGCTTCACATCCTCCCTCCTGATTCATAGTAGATACCACGTACCTAAATTGTTCTATCTGTTTTATAACTGCTCTCCTACTTTCCTGTACTGCTCACCATAACTTCAGTCTTATCCAAATATACCCTCAGGGTACCCCTTTTCAAAGTCTCTTGCCACTTCACCACCCTCCTCTGTAATTCTTTCTCCTTCTCAGCAGTAATCACCAAATCATCTGCATATAGCAGCTTCCACAACTCTTCATTTCTGATCCCTTTTCTTAGCACATCTAAGACCAACACAAATAAAAACGAGCTTAATGCTGACCCCTGGTGTAAGCCAACACTAACTTCAAAGGTTTCTGTTTTGCCAACAACTGTTTTTACTTTTGTCCTTGTTATTTTGTATATCATCTCTACTATTCTAACAAACTTCTTTGGGACTTTCTTCTTCAAACAGCACAACATCACTTCTCTTGCTATCCTATCATAAGCCTTCTCTAAATCTACAAAAGCACAAAAGAGCTTCTGCTTTCTCTCTAGTCTCTTTTTCTGTAACTGCCTTACTATAAAGATAGTATCCATATCCATAGTTCCTCTCCCCTTTATGAATCCATACTGCTGTTTCCCATCTTTACAATCTCTCATCTAGTACCCTCTCTAAATCTTTCAAACCATGCTTTGTTAGTTTAATTCCCTTGTAGTTACTACATTCCATGAAATACCTTTCTGCTTAAATATAGATACCATTAGGCTCTCCTCCTAGTCTTTAGGCATTATTTCCTCTTCCCATATTGCTCTCAATAAATTCAGCATCCATTCTTCCCCCTCTGTAGCTAATATTTTGACCATTTCAATTTGAAACTCTGATGGGCCTGGAGCTTTACCATTCTTCATTTTAATCAATGCTTGCTTCACTTATGTATTCTGTATCTCCATCACTGGTCTCTCCACCCTTTGTGCTTCTCCCAGCTCCTCTTTTGCATTTTTAGTATTCAATAGTTGGTCATAATATTCTCTTCATCTCCTCTTCGTGTCATCGTCAATATGCAATATATTTCCATCTCTATCCCTGATGAATACCAGTTTCATGAAATCTTGTTTGCTTTTTCCTCAAGTTTGAAATTTTATAGATATCCTTTTCTCCTTCCTTTGTTCCTAGCCTTTCATTTAACTTCTCTACCAATCTTTCAATAACTATACCTACTTTCCTCCTAAGATCTTTTTCCTTTTCTCTGTACTGTTCCTATGCTCCATGTGCCTGGCTTACTTTCCAGTCCTTAAATGTCTGATTTTCTTTTAACTGATTCTTGCACCTCTATGTTTCCCCACCCCTTTTCTCTTTTCAATACATCATATCCGCTAGTTCTTCCCATTAATTCCTCCATTTCCCCTACACATATTTCTTTCATACATATCCCTACCCTCAATTGCCTAAGAGTTAGAGTTTGGTCCAGAAAGATACCAGTGCAAATAACAGCCACTATTGCATGGGTTTTGCCTTGCTGGACAACCATGAAATTACCTCTCATACAAATAAAATAATGAAAATTAATACTATATAAAAAAGATCCAACAGTTGAGAAACTGTGACGGTCCATTTGAACCTGTTGCAGATAAAGACAAAAGTGGTTATTCTGTGACAGGTAAACAGGCAGAGCTCCCCCTTGGTGTTACCTGTTGTTAACCAACAACATGTTTGACAACTTAATGACGGTTCTAGGGCCGATGAAGCCAATCCATACCTCAAAGGATGAAAGGTTTATATAGACATAGGAACAAATCTTATTCAAATTATACACTAACTTATGAAGAAATTTTACAGACAAATTTAAAATGAAACACTCTTAGGTATATAAACAGCCTTCATCCAGCACTGTTGGCAAAGGGAATAATTAAAGCAAAACAGGAGTATTACCAAATTAAATCCAGATATCAGACTTTATAATCAGTTTCCTTTAAACATAAGCAAGATAACATTTGGTTTTAATCCACCTTTTGAGGATTTTAGCATAAGTATAATAAAGAGTTTTGATTGCTGGAAAAATAGATACCCTTTGCATGAAAAGTAACCTAAAATATTTTCTGAATGCAAATATTTATAGATAAAAATCATGATCATTAAGTAAGATTAAACCTGACCATTCAAGTCTTACCTCAATATCATTCTCATTTTCAGGGACAAGAGAATTTTCTCTAATCCTGGCAAAAGCAACAATTAAATGAGTGCAAAGAAATGGATCAATATCTTCTACAGGTAATGGTTTCATAGTATTGTCAGAACATTTCCGTGGGATGGCGTAGTAGCAGACATGAAGCATGATTCTTGTATGTTGGTGACAGCAATAAACCTGTAAATTATTCAAGAAAGATGTATATACTGTACACAGGTAATTTTCTTGTTCATAAGCACTCTTATATTATTCATGATATGAAGCTTTCTCAAATAAAACTGTATAGATAAATCTTGCCACCAAGACTATGTTTTACTATTATTTCTTTGAATAAATATGACAAATTCGTAGATAATATGTATTTTTCCTAACCATACAAACCTCAGCTATTTAATATGGGTATTACTTTCGGCGTAGCTGAAATGACGAGCCATTAGAATTTTAACGAGGGTTTACTACCCCCTCGCTAGTTAGCGCGGGGTAGGGAGGGGTAGCCAGCTACCCCTCCCCCCCTCACACACCTGTGACTAGGGGGACAGGGCTGGCAGGCAAGTTTGATTAAATAGCTAAGGTTTGTATGGTTAGGAAAAACTCAAATTATCTACGAATTTGTCATTTGTTCCGTAACCGAAATGCAAACCATGCTATTTAATATGGGTGACTTAACCCTTAGGTAGGGTGGTAAGTCCCAGCCGTTTCTGGCTTTTGGCTTTTGCCTGGGGACTCAGTATCTGAGTGTGTCAGCGCTCAAGATAAGGAGTCCCTGCACCTCGCAAGTGCCTTGCTCTGCAAGGACCGCGGCCTACGTAAGCTGGTGTGTGAAGGAATGAAGTGTGACTCGTCCTAGGAAGTTGACCTGAAGTCCATTAGATGGAATTCTAGGATAGGATGTTCCCAATACCACCTCGTAAGGGTATGGGGACGTGACAGTATTATCTTAATACTGTACTAGGAACACAAGGGAACATGGTTTACCTGCAGTGGTTTGAGGTCAGCTGTGCAGAGAACCCAGGATGCTGCTTTCCCCAAGAGAGGGGAGGATGTAGAAAAGAATAAGGGCCAGGCATACCTTTTCATTCATGCAGACTAAAACTGGGTAACAATGCCCTCAACCCTCTGCTACTTGTCCATTAAGGAGCCTGAGGTTTAAACCAGCTGTTGTGCAGCCACCACAGGGCCGATAGAGAACGTATCGAGCCTCCTGTGGGTCACGTCTTGCAGGTAGTGGGCTGTGAAGGTCGTCTGACGCTTCCAAACCCCTGCTTGTAAAACCTGTGCCACTGAGCAGTTTCTCTTGAAGGCCAGGGATGTAGCAATGCCCCTGACATCGTGTGCTCTAGGACGACGTGACGAAGGAGGGTCAGGATTCAGGGAATGATGGATAACCCTGAGAATCCATGCTGATATAGTGTTCTTAGTGACCCTCCTCTTCATCCTTCCAGTGCTAACAAACTATGCCTGCACCCACGGACGAACTGCAGCTGTTCTCTTAAGATAGAGCCTCAGACTCCTCACTGGGCACAGTAGAAGATGGTCTGGGTCATCTTTTACAGAACGCAGACTTGAAATCCGGAGAGAGTCGAACCGAGGGTCCGGCACTCCTGGATTTTTAGTCTCAGCTACAAAATCAGGGACAAATCTGAACGTTACCTCCCCCACATCCCCTTGAATGGGAGATGTCATACGAGAGACCATGAAGTTCGCTAACTCGTTTGGCCGAGGCCAAAGCGAGTAGGAACACCGTCTTCCAAGTCAGGTGGCAATCAGAAGCCTGGCGTAATGGTTCGAAGGGAGGTCTCTTAAGAGACCTGAGAACTCGAACTACATTCCATGGAGGAGGTCTCACTTCCGACTGAGGGCAGGTAAGTTCATAACTTTGTATGAGTAGAGAAAGTTCCAGCGAAGAAGAAATTTCCATTCCTTTGAGCCTGAAGGCAAGACTTAAGGCTGAGCGATAGCCTTTCACTGCCGAGACTGAAAGGCGCATTTCCTCCCGCAAATACACGAGAAACTTCGCTATTGCTGGAATAGTGGCATCGAGTGGAGAGATACCCTTTCCATGACACCAACCACAGAAAACCTTTCGCAGGTGTCCAGACATCCTTTCCGCAACTCGTTGCGAAAAGCCTCTCTCTGTGAGGAGATGCTGGATAGTCTCCAGGCGCGAAGCCCCAGCGAAGCTACGGCTTTGTGAAAGATGTTGGCGTGTGGTTGTTTGAGTAGCTCGTGTCGTGGAGGAAGTTCTCTCGGGAGTTCCGTCAGGAGCTGCAGAAAGTCTGGAAACCACTCTGCGTGATGCCATAGCAGAGCTATTAAAGTCATAGACAGGTTAACCGATATTCTGGTCTTGTTGAGCACCCTCCTCATCAAACAGAACGGGGGAAAGGCGTACACGTTGATGTTGTCCCACCGTTGTTGGAAGGCATCTTGCCAGAGTGCCTTGGGGTCCGGGACTGGGGAGCAGTACAGTGGAAACTTGAAATTCAACGCTGTCGCGAACAGATCCACAATCGGGGAACCCCACAAAGTCAGGACTTTGTTGGCTACTAGATGATCCAAAGACCACTCGGTACTCACTATCTGTGATGCCTTGCTCAGACTGTCGGCGAGCACATTCCTCTTGCCTAGAATGAAGCGAGCTGATAGTGGAATCGAGTGGACTTCGGTCCATCTCAGTATCTCTACTGCTAGATGGGATAGCTGCTCTGAAAAGGTACCTCCCTGCTTGTTGATGTAAGCCACTACCGTGGTGTTGTTGCTCATCACCACCACGGAGTGACCCGCCAGGTACTGTTGGAACTGCTGAAGTGCCAAGAATACGGCCTTCATTTCTAGAAGATTTATGTGGAGGCACTTTTCTGATTCTGACCACAGGCCTGAGGCTGCGGTTCAGAACATGGGCCCCCCACCCTTTCTTTGAGGCGTCCGAAAACAGCATCAAATCCGGGGGGAGGACGAGAAGATCCACTCCCTTTCATAGGTTCTCGTCTGTCACCTACCACTGAAGGTTCGTCCGTTCCGCAGGACCCATAGGGACCAAGACGTCCGGAGAATCGTGTCCTTGATTCCACCGGAACTTGAGTCGCCATTGCAGGGATCTCATCCTGAGGCAACCGTTTGGAACTAGACAGGCCAGGGAAGAAAGGTGACCGAGGAAACGTGACCACAATTGGGCTGGGAGTTCTTCCCATCTGAGGAAAGGGTCTGCAACCCTCCTCAGCCTTGCTATCCTGTCGTCTGATGGGAAGGCTTTGTGGAGATTGGTGTCCAAGATCATACCTAGATATACCAGTCGTTGAGTTGGAAGCAGAGAAGACTTCTTGAGATTTACCATGATCCCTAGATCTTGGCAAATTCCTAGAAGCTTGTCTCAGTGTCGAAGAAGGGTCGACTCTGAGTCTGCTAGGATCAGCCAGTCGTCCAGATAACGGAGGAGACGGATGCCGATCCTGTGTGTCCACGAAGAAATCAGGGTGAACACTCAGATAAATACCTGAGGTGCTGTGGAGAGACCGAAACACAGCACCTTGAACTGGTAGATCTTGTTGTCTAGGCTGAATCTTAAGTACTTCCTTGAAGACGGATGGACTGGGATCTGGAAGTACGCGTCCTTCAGGTCCAGTGTACACATGAAGTCTTGTGGTCTCACTGCAAGTCTGACCATGTCTGCTATCTCCATGCTGAACAGAGTTTGTATGACAAACCTGTTCAGAGCTGAGAGGTCGATGACTGGTCTCCAGCCTCCAGACGCCTTCTTTACAAGAAAGAGTCGACTGAAGAAGCCTGGGGAACCGTCGACGACCTCCTGGAGAGCATCCTTCTTTAACGTGGTCTCGACTTCTGCCCGTAGGGCTTGCCCCTTTGCCGATCCCATGGCATAGGAGCTCAATGACACTGGATCAACTGTCAGGGGAAGTAGAGATGTTGTGAACGGGACGCGATATCCTTGATTGATTACGGAAATCGTCCAAGAATCGGCCCCGAGTTGCTGCCACCTGATTGCGCAACTTTGTAGGCATCCCCCCACTGGTGGACATGCAGGGGGACTGCCAATCCTAGCATTTGCGGCCTCGGCCACTCCCTCTAGGATTTTTCCCTCCCCTGGAGGACTTTTTGCCTTTCTTGTCTTTGACAGGAAAGGGCTGCTGTTTGGACACCGTCGTCTTTGCTGCCACTGCCGATTTCGTCGTCTTGGACGGGTGAGGTTGTTGAGGTGCTGGAGGTTTGTAGGGTTTTGATGTGAGAGCCCTCTGGAGGAGAGAGTCCTGATTGGATTTCCTCCACCTCTCAGCTGCCTGTTCCATATCTTTAGGCTCAAACAGATTCTTTCCCAAAAGGGAAGAATGTCTGAGCCTGCTGACTTCGACTGCTGGGACATTCGAATGGAACCTTTCTGCCATCGCATCACGTCGTTTTAAGATGGAATTTGAGACTTGGTGGGCCAGAAACTCAATGGTGTGGGAGCCCGAAAGGAGGAAGGTCTCCAGGGCTTTCCTTGTGCTCTCCTTAGACAGATCCTCGGATCGCAACAGGATGCCAAGAGACCCCAGCCAGACGTCCAGCCACGAAGTAGCCTGCATGGCACACTTCGCAACCTTCTCCTGACTTAGGATCTCTGTCGCCGAGAAAGTCACTTGCCGGCTAGAGAGCCTCTCTAGAGGGACTCCCTTGGTAAGCTCTTCCACAGAGTGGTGCAAGGGAAGAACTAAGCAAGACTCCTCCATGATCTCAAAGTACCTCCTCTGGTGGATACGAGGAGGAGGGAGGGGCTTGTTGCCAGCAGTGGAATGGCTGGAGGAGGCGAGTTAGGAAAGTTGGCCCTCAACCTTATCCCTGGCACTCTTCACCCCTTGGGACCAGGGCAAAGCCACACTGGCCTTAGCGGGTTTCTGGGTGCCAAAGACTCGGCCCAGGACCGTGTCCTTGCCCTCACGAGGAGGAATCTCGGGGTCCGGGAACATATTGAGATGCCTCATCAGGGTCAGAACCTGCCAGAAGGCATGCTCCGACTCCTGTTGCTCTCCTCCTGGAGAACTGGCAGCAAAGTCTCCCGTCCCCAAAGGCTCTACTTAGGGGGACACGTGGACGTTCTCCGATGGTCTCGTTGGCTCTGCTCGAATCCTAGAGGATGACTTAGGGATGGTCTTAGAGTCCTTAGGTTCCCTCCTAGGAGAGATAGAGGACTCCAATAACAAAGTCTGAGGGCTCTTCTCCACCCCAACTCGAGACGATTTTCCTGCTCGAGGTGGGGTTTCTCCCATTGGTGCGATGGGAGAACGTCTCACCTCGGTAGATTCCCCCTGAGGATGGAAAATCTTCGTCCATAGGAGATGGAAAGAAAGTCTGAGGGGGGGAGGGAGCCTTACTCAAAGATTTCCTAGGAGCCAGCTTGACCCTGGGAGAAGTCACCATGACTTCTACTCCTCTCTTCGTCTTCAGTGGGGTCGGAGCTGCCCTTGGTTTGAGGCCCAACTCAGAGAAGGCAGGCTTGACAGCCTGAACTACAACTCTGATAAAGGACACAAACCATGGCTGCTTACTGACAGATGCTGTGTCAGAGACTCCCTCTGGAGGGAAGGGGATCGGGCAATCCTTCGGAGTAGACACTACAGCTGGGCCTGCCTGAAAACAAAGGGAAGAAGATTGGTTCCAGAACCTATCCGAAGACTTCCCCTCCTCCTGCGAGCGCGCTGGTCTGCGCTTGCGAGGGGGGGGGGAACATGAAGAAGACGACCTGGATGCTCTCGTTCCTGAAGCCTCGCACGGGGGCTCGTGCTGTGAATCCTGATGGGAATCATGCTGGGGATCGCACTGGCGCTCGCGCGATAAAATATCTCCTGGTTTGCGCGCATGCGCGCGTGGGCGAGGGTGCGCGTGGGCGCGCGGGCGAGGGCGCGTGTGGGCGTGCGGGCGAGCGCTGATGAGCAGGAGAGCGATGGCGCACAGGCGAGCGATGGCACACAGGTGAGCGATGGCGCGCAGGCGAGCGATGGCGCGCAGGCGAGCGATGGCGCGCAGGGCGCGCAGGTGAGCGACTGCGTACTGGCGAGGGGGCCCGTGGGCGCGCAGGTGATCTATGGCGAGCAGGTGAGTGGGCGCGTGGGCGTGCTGGCAAGCGATGGCGCGCAGGTGATGGTGCGCGCGGGCGCGCAGGTGATGGTGCGTGCGGGCGTGCAGGTGATCGGTGGCGCGTAGGTGCGCGATCTGGCGAAGGCAGAGGGAGCGCAGTACGAATCACCAGGGTAGTTGCGCGTGAAGGTGACTGCTCGTGGGCGTGTGGATGCACAGGGTCTCGGAGACCTCTAGAAGAGCGCACAGCAAGGGCTGGAACATGTGCACACGAAGGTGACTGCGCGCGATGACGCGCGGGCGAGGGCTAACGAGTGGGCGAGGTCCGATGGCGCGCAAGAGATCGCTGATGAGAAGGTGAAAGCAGAGTCTTCCCTCCTGTGCCCAGATCCAGAGATCGTGGGTGAGCGGGCGAACGATGGCGCACAGGAGCGCAGGTGAAGAGCGCTGGCGAACTGGAGATCGTGGGCGCGCAGGAGATCGTGGGCGCGCGTGGCGCGTATCAGGATCAGGGCGCGCAGACGTGCGCTGGCGAGGAGAAGATCGCTGGCGTACAGGAGATTGCTGGCGCGCAGGTGAGCGTGGGCGCGCAGGTGAGTGCTGGTGCGCAGGAGATCGACGGCGAGCAGGAGAGCGCTGGCGCGTAGACTCTGCAGCAGAAGATCGCTGGCGCGTTGTCCCTGGCACAGGATGTTTCTGGAGAGTAGTCTCAGGAACAGCAGGCGAGCGCGTGTGCGCAATTGCGCGCGAGCGCGCAGGAGAACGTGGGCGCACAGGGGATACCTGGCACTTAAGGGACTTACTCACAATGTGAGAAAGCCCCTTTTGCCCCGAAGGGACCGGTGCCCGTTGGATAACGGGGTGCGTGGGCGCCCACAGCGCGTCAGCAGCCAGGAACGGAGAAGGAAGATTAGCAGGTCTGGCAGGTGAAGGAGATCGCGAACGACCAGCAGAGAGGTCCAGGGATGCAGCTGCAACGGTCACTGCACGGCGAGGAGGATCCTCTGCGGGGGACTGCGAAGGCTAAGAACCGAAGAGGTGCCTCCTAACTCCCTTGTGGGGAGAAGGAAGGCCTCTATGGCGAAGAGGAAGACGAGCTTTACGTCTGATATGTCCTCTGGGGGCAGCAGGCAGACCATCATCAGTCCTCCGAAGAGGAGTCTCTGTTAGTGAACTCCCCCGAGGAGGAGAATCACCTGCAGGAGAGACCGTTGGACTTAGCTCCTCCTTCGAAGGATGTTCGGAGGGGGGAACTAAGCCTTCAGCAACACAAGCACCCAAAGCAGAGGTTTGACCTAACTCGTCGGAAGCCTCTGCCACAACAACGTCAATGATAGACAGAGGGTCAACCTCTGCTATCGCCGGCGACTGTTTGACAGCAGCCCCCAACCTGATTATGTCAAACAGGGCTTCCTTGGAGGGCAAACCCTGAAGCCCAAAGGAAGCCCAAAGCTGCAATAAATCATCATTAGAGACATTAGCAGAAATAACTTCGCCCGGGGGAGGAGGAGGAGCTGCCTCGCTATGGGAGGCAACGCCCTCTCCCGCGCCCCGAGGTTGGCGAACACAAGTACGGCCTACGCTACCACTCGACGGCCTCTCGAAAGAGACCGATCGTGTGGGAGCTTCGGAAGAGGTTTGGGCTACGGAAGAAGAGTCCTTGGGATTTTCTCTTTTCAAGGAAACCCTTGAAGGAGAAATATCCCGTTCAGACTTCTTCTTCCGGCGTCGCGAAAACCTCTCCCACTGGGAGGTAGACAACTCCCTACACTCACCACAAACCTTGTTTCTTTCACACCATTGGCCCCTGCAATAAGGAAATAAGGTGTGAGGGTCTGTGTCCACCGCCGACATAAACGTTCCGCAAGGGCGGTCAGGTAAGCCGGGACACTTCCGCATAGTAGAAGCCAACTTCCAAGCACACTGAAAAGAAAAAGCAAAACAAGATCAAAGGCTGTCAATAAGCGAGGGTGGGAGCAGACACGTCTGTTCATCACCCGAGCCAAAAGCAAAGTGAGCTAGTCACCGGTGTGTGAGGGGGGAGGGGTAGCTGGCTACCCCTCCCTACCCCCGCGCTAACTAGCGAGGGGGTAGTAAACCCTCGTTAAAATTCTAATGGCTCGTCATTTCAGCTACGCCGAAAGTAATACCCATATTAAATAGCGTGGTTTGTATTTCAGTTACGGAACAAATAACAGATTTTAAAAGTAATTTGTATTTTTCCTAGCCATAAAAACCTGAGCACCTTACTTAGGGAGATTGTTTTGACGTGACCTGGAATCGGTCATTAAAGTTGGATAACGAGCAATTACTGTATTCAACTAGCAAGGGTGTGGTGTAAGGCACTCTACCCCACCTCCTGTGGGAGAAGACTCACTTTTAATTTTTTGGCCCAGGACTTAGAGAGAGAAGTTAGATTAAAGGGCTCAGGTTTGTATGGCTAGGAAAAATACAAATTACTTTGAAAATTTGTCATTTGTTTCTATGAGACTACAAACTCTCGTCCTTTAATTAGGGAGAGACTGCTTGAAGGGTTGGAAGTCCCCTAGAACCAAAACTGGAGACATGAACCGAAGATCACTGAAACCCCCATCTGCTTTCATAAGGATAAAAAATTGATAGGACCTAGGCTGTACATGTGAAAATGCACTTGATCAACCCGTAAAACACTTATCCCATGATCAAATACCATGTATAATAATTGATGGTTTGGTATCTGATTCAACATCCCGCTGCTCACTAAGTGGGATGGAGAGAGATATTGTACTTCTTTAAATATAAAGAATGGTGCTTTGAAGTGAAACCTGCCAGCATTTAGTCCAAACAGCATGTAAAGTTTTGACCGCTTCGTCCATGAGAAGGGGTTAAGAAGAAGAAAGGAGAAGAGCCAGTTATATTACCTTTCATTCCAGACTTACTTTTACATATTACCATAGATGAGATGCATCCTTGTCCCATGTGGGAGCTGTGCTGGTTACACAACAACTTGAGCAACCACAACAGGCCCAAGCACAAAACTGTCAAGGGACTTGTGAATAAACTTTCGCAAAAAGGTCGTAACAGTGGTCTGCCTTTTCCAGATACTGGCCTTCAGCACTTGGCCAAGATCATGGATGAGGCAGCTTTAACTTGGCTTCCCCCCCCCCCACCCCCACCCCTCACTTATACAACTGTTCTGTCCCGAGGACAGAGGCAGGTACGTAATCAGGGGCTATTGAAGACCCAGGCTGGCCAACAGTAACTGGAGGAGATCACCTGTTATGAGACCTGGCAGACACAGGAGGAGTTCCAGGTACTTCTCTTCCTGCAGCACCGTTCCCTGGGGCATGGGAAGCAAGGCCTTTCATCTCCCATTCTAGACCAGCCAAAGCTCGTAACCACTTGATAACGGTTTCGAATGGTAACTGTATCATCCTCTCTATCGAATCAAGAAACCACACTTTAATGGAGTAAGAGCAGGTGTCCAACGTCCTGGAAGCAAGGGAGAAACCGGTCACCAAAACTCATCCATCAACCTTGGAACAAAAAGTGTAGGGGGCCCCTGGCTGGCTACCAGGAAAGCAGGGACTACCAGGGTAGCCATGGCTCCTGGGATCCGGGTCATGGCTCTGGATCAGGAACTGATACCTAATACCAGTCCTCAACAGGGTTGGGAATCACTCGGGTGGTGTCAATCCTCTTCAAGAGGTGGTTTTAAAGAGAGCCCTTTTCCACCGACCACGACTGGCCTTTCTGGACCTCCTTGCCCTCCACCTCTTCTTCATCCGAGAAAAAGAAACAAAACTAGATTTGGAGGAAGGAGAGGAGGAAGAATAATACAGATGCTTCTTCCTCTTCCTAGCTCAAACCACACAGGTTGTTCCAACAGAATCCACAACACTGGGGCACACTGTTACAGGAGGAGGGGAAGGAACACACACAACAAGCGGGGACTAAGGCACAACCAATAACGATGAGAGAGGAGGAACAGGCCTCAGACCGCTGGCACAAGGGTTGGGGCAACAAGCACAGAGGAAGGGGTGAGGAATACAGGCACTAGGTCAGGTATTGGGGTAATATAAAGGATAAGAGTAACAGAGCACTTCATACCTTCTTTACTCTTACCTTTCCTTTTAACCTTATCTTTAAAAGGCATAGGGGCTACGGCTCCCAAACACGGCACCTTGATTGATCGTTTTGGGTCTACATTATCATCGTTACTCTTTACATTAAAGGAAACCAAAAGGGCTCCCTGACAGAGGGGGAACCATCACACCCTTCACCATTGGCATCACTGCAACACTTGAGTCACAAAATTCATATAGAGTCCTCCTGACACCTGCAGCTTACTCACGGGGACCGATCCAGGCCGCATGGACAGGCGGAACAGCAGCGGTGGGACTCCCTAAAGAGACAGAAGCAGCAAAAGACTTACCCGGTGCATTCTTGGGCGTTACCCAGTCTGACACTGATGAACAGTTCGCCCGTTTCATCCCTTTCAAGGCGCACGCACCACTGCACCAGACCAACAAGTGTTTTTGCCATAAACCTGTAGCGGCATTCTCCTTTCCACTGATAAACACAAATTTCTTGCTTCCATTCCATCACAACCGATTAACATTCCCTTCCTGAAAGGAGAGAAAGAAATTGGGCACAGTATACAGAGACCTGTCTTGTGCATCATTCTGCGACAGTTATACAACTTTTAACTACCAATTCCATCTCACTCTGAAACGATATTCCTCCTTATAGGATGAGGTTTTGTATGCTGCATAGGAACAAACTGTATGTAGTTTGTCTTTGGCATCCACATAAAATTTACCTATCCTACCCCAAGCCGAAGGATTTGGATTATAGATACTTGATCATACTAGAAAAAAAAAGGCCCACATAAATATTAGAACTAGGTACAAATAATGCATTCCTCTGTATTTCAAGATGCTGCAAAAGACTTTCCTTTCCTACAATTCTGTGTCTATCATTTCTTGCTGTTACGTTAATAGGCCTATCCTCTAGCACCTAATCTGCAGTCAATATATTGAGCATTTTTTTGTTTGTCTACTCTTCAAAATACTTAAGGCATAAGTATTATAATAATATTATCTTAGGGTAGCCTAGATACGTATCACTAGTAGAATTTATTTTAAAAAAAAAAGTGGTAGTACTAACCTGTTAGGAGTCATCTACTATTTTGCTAGTTTTCAAAGTAAGGCTGTTCTATTACTATAATTCTGTTACTTATGATTCCGACATTTATCACAACTGCGAAGTGCTACAGATGGATGTATCATATAGGAAGTACCACTGCTAAGTTAGAAAGTCCCACAACAGACCTGTAATGCACAAATACACTACTGTGCTACAAAAAACTAAGTTATCATATATATAAATTCATTTTCTAAGCTATATGAAGGTTTCATGAGTGTTGATATTTCATTTACTAAAAACATAATGCGAAAAGAATTCATACAAAGAAAAGGTACAGGAATTTCTTAACACAGTATACAATGCAGTACTAGAACTAAAATAATATGTTGTTTTGTATATTTTACAATGCACAATTACTGTACTAATCTTGAGAATAATTAGGGAAATATCTATTTGTTTGAAAAATGTTATTTTCATAATGAAATAAATTTTTAAACATATTTACCTGGTGGTTATATATATAGCTTACGTCCCTGACGTCACGGCAGAAAAATTCAAAACTCGCGCCAATCGCCGATCGGATAGCCAGGTGTGTTACCCATGCGCCCCTGGCGAGGTACCCGGAAACCATTCCCTCGGTATTCATATCTTCCATGCCTCTAGTCTGCAGAGGGGAGAAGGGGGGGATTTTAATTATATATAACCACCAGGTAAGTATGTTCAAAAATGACAAATTCGAAGATAATTTGTATTTTTCCTAACCATACAAACCTTAGCTATTTACAAAGGGTTATTACTTTTAGCGTAGCTGAAATGGCGAGCCATTAGAATTTAACGAGGGTGTATTACCCCCGCGCTAGTTAGCGGGGGGGTAGGGGAGTGGTAGCTAGCTACCCCTCCTCCCCCTCACACACAGGTGAATACTCACTTTCACTTAGAGGTAGGACTTGTCTTGGGGGACAGGGCTGGCGGGCAAATATGTGTAAATAGCTAAGGTTTGTATGGTTAGGAAAAATACAAATTATCTTCGAATTTGTCATTTGTTCCGTAACCGAAATACAAACCACGCTATTTACAAAGGGTGACTTATCCCTTAGGAAGGGTGGAAAGTCCCCAGCCATACTGGCTTTGGCTTTACCCGGGGACTCAGAATCCGAGTGAGTCGCACTCGAGAAAAGGAGTCCCTGCACCTCACAAGTTCCTTGCACCGCAAGGAACCATGTGGCCTACGTAAGCTTGTGTGTGAAGGAAGAAGTGTGACCCGTCCTAGGCAGTTGACCTGGAGTTCCAGAAGGAACTCTGGGTTAGGACGTTCCCAATACCACCTCGTCAGGGTATGGGGGACGCGACAGTATTGACTCAATACTCGGAACACAAGGAAGCATGGTTTACCTGCAGAGGTTCGAGGTCAGCTATGCAGAGACCAGGATGCTGCTTCCCCGTAGAGGGGATGATGAAGAAAGAAGTAAGGGCCAGACATACTTCTTTCGTTCATGCAGACTAAAACCTGATAACAATGCCCTCAACCTTCTGCTACCTGTCCAAAAAGGAGCCTGAGGTTAGACCAGCTGTTGTGTAGCCACCACAGAGCGATAGAAAACGTATCGAGACTCCTGTGGGTCACGCCCTGCAGGAAGCGGGCTGCGAAGGTCATCAGACGCTTCCAGACTCCAGCTTGTAGCACCTGCGTCACAGAGTAGTATTACTCGAAGGCGAGGGACGTTGCGATGTATCCAACATCGTGCTGTAGGGCGACGTGACGGGGGAGGGTCTGAAGACAGGTCGAGATGAATGTCCTTGAGTCCGGGCTGAAAGGGTATACTGGTGACTCTCCCCCCATGTCCTCCTTGTGTTCCCAAATCGGCTGCAACTGAGGCCAAACTGCAGCTGTTCCCAGCGCTAACCTCTCGATTCCTGTACTGGCAAGAAAGAGAAGGTCTTGGGACATCAGACACAGAATGGAGACTCAAAATCTTGAATGAATCGGACCGAAGGGTCGGGACCCTCAGATTCTGAGTCTAGCCAACAACTCAGGAGCGAGCCTGAATGTTGCCTTCCCCTCTTCCTTAGAAAGGGGGGGAGTAGTAAGAGACCAAGAAGATTGCTTACACACTGGCCGTGGCCAGAGTGAGCAGAAGACCCAAGGCGGAATACAATCCGAGGCCTGTCGTAAAAGGGTCTTGAGAAGATCTCTTAAAGGACTAAAAGTCCGAGCCATGCTCCAAGTTGGAGGTCTTCCTCCGACTAGGGCAGGGACGATCGTAGCTTCGCATGAGCGAGGATAGATCCAGCGGGCAGGAAAAAGTTATTCCTTTAAGCCTGAAGGTCAGGGAAAGGCTGAGCGACAGGCTTCATTGCCAAGAGCGGAAAGGAGTTTCCTCCCGCCGAAAGGCAATAAGACCGTTATTGCTGGAGAAGAGGCCTCACGGGAAGAGGTATATCTCCCACGGCACCAACCACCTTAGACTCTTCACTTTGCCTGGGAGACCCCTGTGGATGACTATCGCAGATGACGCGACCTCCGTACCGCGACTGTAGCGGGTTGTCTCTTCTAGAGGAGGAAGCGTAGTGTCTCCAGGCATGAAGCCGAAGCGACGCCCCGGTTCGGGAGAGATGTCGCAGTGTGGTTGCTTGAGTAGTCTGCGCCGTGGAAGAAGCTCTCCCGGGAGTTCCGTCAGGGGAAGCAGAGGGTCCAGAAACCGTTCTGCGCATAGTCCCAGTGGAGCTCTCCCATTGAAAGGTTGACAGACAACCTGGTTTTGTTGAGACCCATTGTCCGCAGACAAAAAGGAGGGAAGACGCAGGCGTCGAAGTTGTCCCACCATCACCGGAATGCATGTTGCCAGAGTCTCGGGGTCTGAGACTGGGGGGAAAACTAGCGGAAGCTTGAGGTTCCAAGCTGTCGCGATCAGGTCCCCCAGACCAGCACTTGCTGGTTACCCAAGGTCAAAGACCCCTAGGTACACTCTCTCTATGAGGCTCTGCTCGGATAGTCTGAGAGAAACATTCCCCTGCCTGGAATGAGAGAGCCGATGGTGGAATTGAGAGAATCTCAATCATCCCGGTATCTCTACTGCAAGATGTGAAGGTGTGAAAATGCGTCCCCTGCTGGTTAGCATGAAGTCGACACGCAACGGGGCGACTTGGCAGGAGCGGTAGGATCTGAAGAGGGGCCAGACTAAGGCCCTTAAGCCTGCCTGAATGATGGAGAGGTATCCTTCAGGTCTTGACCATAGGCCTGGACCGGAACATGCCCCCCCCTTTCCTTTGACGAGTCCGAGAACCGCATCAAGAATGTGGGGAAAGGACGAGAATATCCACTACCATCAAGAGGCTCCATAGGTCAACACCCATTGCAGGTTTAATAGTTCCGCTGGTCCCATAGGGCCAGGGAGTCCGGTTAAACATTGCCTGAAGCCACCGGAACTTGGATCGCCCCACATGGAACTTATCCTGAGGCGACCGTTCGGACTATAAACGGGTCAATGAGGAAAGAAGAACTAGGAAACGTTCCAAGGTAGGGCTGAAAACTCTGCTTGACTGAGAACAGGTACTGCGACTCTCCTCAGTCTTGCCACAGTCAACCGAAAGGAAGGCTCGGAGGATGTGGTAACAGAATCTGGCGTCCCCAGGTGGTCACCCATCCAAGTACCGACGTTGCTTAACCTCGCTGGACGGACGAGAAGCGGGGTTTCCAACGTGGTAAGGCGGTTGACTCAATATCATGGCCAGATACTCCAGATGTTGAGGCAGAGGAAGAGAAGGCTCCAAGCAAAATACCATGAGCCCACACTCATGGTCAGCATTCGGAAGCTTTTCCCGGCGCTGAAGAAGGTCGAAACCCGAGCCTACCGGAGTTGACCAGCCCTCCAAACAGCAGAGGAGGCGGAAGTCTGCACCTGAGCGGCCAAGAGGAAGGCAGGGAGAGTTCTCTGGGGAAACAAACCTGCTATGCCACGGCGGGATAGCCACACTGCATCATAAGCAGGAATACTTGCAGTTTAGGCTGAATTCGACGAGCACCCTGGAAGATGGATGGAATGGAAACTGAAAGTACCCGTCCTTCCGATCCAGGGTTAAAGGAGTCCTGTCGCTTCGTTACCAGTCTGATCGATTCTGCTGGTCTACGCTGGCCGAAGTTTGTTCGACAAACTTGATCAGGGCTGAGAGGTCGACTATGGACATCCCCTCTCAGATCCTTCCTTACAAGAAAGGATCGACTGAGGGGGCCGGGGGTGAAGCCGTCGATGATCCTAAGGAAGACCTTCGCCTAAGGTATGGATCATTCTGCCCAATCGGGCAACTCTGCTGATGCTATGGCATAGAGGTTCAGAGACACTGAATTCGCTGACAGAGACGGCAGGCGCGATATCCTTGGCTACTCACAGAGATTGTGCGGGAATGGGCATCGGGAAGCTGTCATTCGGATGAGTAACCTTAAGCATCCTCCCAGCGAAAAAACCTGCAATCCTAGAGTTCGTGAACTCCTTTTAGGACTATGCCCCCCCGGGGGAGTCTCCCGTGCCATCTGTTCCTGACAGGAGGAAACTGCAATTGGACACCTTGTCCCAGTTGTCGTAGCCGATAACTTAGGCCGACGTGGTTGAAAGAAAAGGGAGCTGGAGCCCTGCAGAGTCTGGAAGAAAGCGCCTTGGAGGAGTGAAACCGGAAGTCGATTTACTCCGCACAGCAGATGTCTAAGTCTCTGTCCTTGGGCAAAGACAAAACTCTTCTCAAGGATGGAAGGGTGTCTGAGGTCGTTGACCTCCACAGATGAGGTCGTTGACCTCCACAGATGAGACACCCGAAGGAAGCCTTCAGTCAGCGCGTCCAGATGGTACAACATCGAGCTTGTCCGCAAGTAGATACTTAACGACGAAAGGCCAAGGTGCCTGAGCTCGAGAGGAGGAAAGTACCCTTGATCTTCCTGTAGCTTCCTTGAACCAAACCTCGGGCCGTAACCGAGGAGGGAAAGAACCTGGTAAGCTCCCAGAGGAAGAGGTAAGCAGTCATCCCTTGTCCGATGGAGAAATCTTGAACGGAAAGCCCCCCCGCCAAAAATCCTTCCAGGGCGGGAGAAGGAGAGAGTACTCGTGCAGGAGAGGGGACCCTCGAGACCGACCTCTTGGGAACCAACTTCGCCCTGGGGGAAGTCACCACGAAGTCCACTCCTCTCTTTCTCTTCAGCGTAGGAGAGACAGCCGCTGGTTTGTTACCCTGGCCGGTGAGTGCTGGTTTCATAACCCTCATTAACGCCCGTGCCAGCGGATCAAACCATGTCTGCTGCTCCAAGGACACAAGAGTCCGAAATCCTCACTAAGGTGAAAGGGATCGGGCGATCCTTTGGAGAGGACGCGACGGTTCCTGCCTGAAAAGAAGGTGGGAAGAATGCTGTACTGACCTGTCTTCGTCCTGCACTACCAACCTGTGCTTGGATGGAGGTGATCCCGAGTGCCGCCTAGGAGCACGCGTCCCTGCTGCTACCACCGGCTGTGGAATTCGCCGCGAACTATGGTCGCGCGAGGGCGAACGGTCGCGCAAAGGCGAATGGTCGCGCGGGCGCACAGGCGAGTGGTCGCGCGGGCGCGCAGGCGAGCGGTCGCGCGGGCGCGCAGGCGAGAGATCGCGCGGGCGCGCAGGCGAGCGATCGCGCGGGCGCGCAGGCGAGCGATCGCTCGGGCGCGCCGAGGGATCGTGCTGCCGCGTAGGTGAAGAAGATCGCTGGCGGTAAGCGATGGCGAGCAGCATGTGTAGGTGAATGATCGCGTGATAGGGTGCGATGGTGATCAGCATCCGCAAGAGGGCGAGCGTTCAGGGTTGTGCGATGAGGAGCAGCATGCGTAAGCGGGCAATCGTGCAGGGTTGTGCGATGGCGAGCAGCATGCGCAGGTGAATGATCGCGTGAAAGGGTGCGATGGTGATCAGCATCCGCAAGAGGGCGAGCGTTCAGGGTTGTGCGATGAGGAGCAGCATGCGTAAGCGGGCAATCGTTCAGGGTTGTGCGATGGCGAGCAGCATGCGCAGGTGAATGATCGCGTGAAAGGGTGCGATGGTGATCAGCATCCGCAAGAGGGCGAGCGTTCAGGGTTGTGCGATGAGGAGCAGCATGCGTAAGCGGGCAATCGTGCAGGGTTGTGCGATGGCGAGCAGCATGCGCAGGTGAATGATCGCGTGAAAGGGTGCGATGGTGATCAGCATCCGCAAGAGGGCGAGCGTTCAGGGTTGTGCGATGAGGAGCAGCATGCGTAAGCGGGCAATCGTTCAGGGTTGTGCGATGGCGAGCAGCATGCGCAGGTGAATGATCGCGTGAAAGGGTGCGATGGTGATCAGCATCCGCAAGAGGGCGATCGTTCAGGGTTGTGCGATGAGGAGCAGCATGCGTAAGCGGGCAATCGTTCAGGGTTGTGCGATGGCGAGCAGCATGCGCAGGTGAATGATCGCGTGAAAGGGTGCGATGGTGATCAGCATCTGCAGGAGGGCGATCGTTCAGGGTGGTGCGATGAGGAGCAGCATGCGTCAGCGAGCAATCGTTCAGGGTTGTGCGATGGCGATCAGCATCCGCAGTTGAGGGTCGCGCGATGGCGATCAGCATCCGCAGTTGAGGGTCGCGCGATGGCGATCAGCATCCGCAGTTGAGGGTCGCGCGATGGCGATCAGCATCCGCAGTTGAGGGTCGCGCGATGGCGATCAGCATCCGCAGTTGAGGGTCGCGCGATGGCGATCAGCATCCGCAGTTGAGGGTCGCGCGATGGCGATCAGCATCCGCAGTTGAGGGTCGCGCGATGGCGATCAGCATCTGCAGTTGAGGGTCGCGCGATGGCGATCAGCATCCGCAGTTGAGCTAGCAGCTGGCGAACCATGTTCCTTCAGAAGTGTTGGAGAACGTTGGCGTGCCAGCTGTAACACACGTGGGCGATCCGGAGATCGCTGGCGAGCTGATGATCGCTGACGAGCTGACGATCGCTGGCGAGCTGATGATCGCTGACGAGCTGATGATCGCTGACGAGCTGATGATCGCTGACGAGCAGAAGGCTACGCGTGGAAGCCTGCGCATAGAAGAAGAGTCCTTGACCCCGACCTGAACCGAAGTTCTAGATCGCGAGGGCGAACGTGGGCGCACAGGGCACGTAACAGGAACCGCAGGGAAGATCATCTTGAAAGCGCTGACGAACAGGAGAGCGCTGACGAACAGAAGGGCGCGCAGGGAAACCCTGACACGCAAGGGAAGAACCCCCGTGGGGGCAACCCTTTGCTCCGAAGGGATCGTTGTCCGCGGGAGACTGATGTCCGTCGGAAGACCGCTGTCCGTCGGGAAGACCGTTGTCCGTCGGGAAGACCGTTGCCCGTCGGAAGACGAGATTAGACTGCTGTCCATCTGCACCAAGACGGAAGATCGAGAAAAAGAAGTTGTAGGCTGCAAACGGAGATTCAAAAAGGCGCCTCAAGCACCCTTATAGGGAGATGAGAGGCCCTTACGACGAGGCCTTACGGCGAGGGAGGCCAACAGCAACAGCAACAGAAGAAACCTCCGAAGAGGAGTCTCTATGAGTGTACTCTCTCGCGAACGAAAGAGAAACACTTCGTGGAAGAGACTGGTCAGCCAGTGACCTAAAAGGGGCAATCCTCCGAAGAGGAGCTCCTGCAGTTGCCCAGCCCCTTGAGCGAAACTGCAGGTGCGACCGCTCAGCACCAAGAGCATAGTCGCACGAAAAAAAGGCAAGAGAAGAACCCCCCAAAAGAGGAAAAGCTCAAGCCTGGACAGGAAAAAACTTCCCTCGGAAGGAAAGTTATCCGCCCAAGGAGGCAAGCCTCCTGACTGTTCTAAAATGAACTGGAGAGCTGTCCGTCGACACGGGAGTACTACCAGTAGAAGGAGACACGCCCCTGACGACAATACAAGGGGGGAGGCAGCAACAGCCGAATCCCCAGGACTCAACCAGACAGCTCACACCGTTGCTATATTACAGAAACGAACTAGATCGGTAACTGTAAAAAAATAAAACAAATAATATTAGTACACATTCATTCCCCCGGGAAGGCTCCGAAGAGGAATCCCGAGGAAAAGGAACAAGAATTACACAACAGGCACGTGCCCTCACAACCACTTACACTCGCGGAAGGAGAGCTGTAACCAAAACAGAATTATAACAATTATAATTATGTAACTATGTAATTATGTAATTTAAAAATGAATGAACACTAAGGAAAAAAACGAAAACCCCGAAAGGAATCGTTCTACAAGCTGAAAAATTAACAACTACAATTAGATTCATAAACTAATTGAGACAAAATGTACGGCGTAGCAACCCCACCCACACGGGAAGGAAGCTACAAGGGCGTAGTAAAACATAGTAAAAGGGTGAACGACCTCAAGAGAGAGAGAGAGAGAAAGACCGAAGTCAAACTCGATCGCAACCCATAAAATTAGGCCGTGGTGGCCTAACTGCCGAGGCCTCCACGTAGATATCGTACACTACACACACACATCTGAAAAGGAAACTTACTTATTTCTATACTCAAATATATATACAAACATGAAAACATGTTTACATATATATTGAGTAAAAGAAAAGTAAGCGATTAAGTAAAGACAAAACAGACAATGGCTGCCAAGCGAGGACCAAGACAGAGACGTCTGTCACAGTCCGAGCCAAAAGTGAAAGTGAGTATTCACCTGTGTGTGAGGGGGAGGAGGGGTAGCTAGCTACCACTCCCCTACCCCCCCGCTAACTAGCGCGGGGGTAATACACCCTCGTTAAATTCTAATGGCTCGCCATTTCAGCTACGCTAAAAGTAATAACCCTTTGTAAATAGCGTGGTTTGTATTTCGGTTACGGAACAAATTTATTTTATAATGAAAATAAAATTTTTAAACACAAGACTTACCTGGTGGTTATATATATAGCTGATTAACACCTTTGGTGGAGGGTTAGAGACAGCCAATATAGCTGGAACTCTGCTTAAGAGTTTCTAAAATATAAAACAAACTTTAAGGGTTTCATACCTGATAAGGAAGCTGACTTCAATGATACTCTGCCATTATGCCTTCTATCCTTATGAAATCCAGCAGTCCTCTCAGGAGGCTGAAGATCCCTAGGAGCTGACAACCGGTGATCACACCTCTTTGTGACTGAGCCTCCTCTAATACCCATTCCAGGGCGCTCTCAAGGAACAAAAAAGACCACCTGACAAATCAATGATTGCGGAAGACTGTCGCAATCTCCACAAGACAACCATAAAAACACCAAATAAAAGTTCCAAGAGAAAGAAAAGATATTAGGATTATGGGAAAGTAGTGGCGGATCCTTCTCCCACTACTGTACCTGCTGCTACAAACAGTCCCAGAGTATATTGGTCATCATATAGAGACTAAACATTTTTCAAATAGTGTGAGGCGAACACAGATTTGCTTCTCCAGAAGGTTGTGTCCATAATGCTTTGCAAGGAACGATTTTGCTTGAATGTCACTGAAGTTGCCACTGCTCTTACTTCGTGAGTCTTTACTTTCATAAGACTAAAGTCTGTCTCACTGCAGTGAGAATGAGCCTCTTTAATTAGAAGTCTAATAAAGTAAGATAGAGCATTCTTGGACATTGGCAAGGAAGGTTTCTTCACCGAGCTCCACAGTGCTTCCGACTTGCCTCTTAAAGTCTTTGTTCTGTTTAAGTAAAACTTGAGGGCCCTTACTGAACATAAAACTCTCTCTAGCTCGTTTCCAACCAAGTCCGCCAGGTGCGAAATCTGAAAGGCCTTAGGCCAAAGTTGGGAAGGGCGCTCGTTCTTAACGAGAAAACCCAATTCTAATGAGCAGATCGCTTAACCGTCCTGAAAACCCACATTTCTACTAAAAGCATAGACTTCATTAACCCTCTTGGCTGATGCTAGACTAACCAAGAAAAGGGTTTTCATCATGAGGTCCTTCATAGATGTAGAGTGCAGGGGTTCAAACCTGTCCCTCATCAGAAATTTTAACACAACATCCACATTCCAAGCTGGTGAATCCTGGTGTTGTTGTTTTGTTGTCTCAAAGGATTTAATTAGTTCTTATTGATCCTTATTACTTGAAAGATCCAGGTTCCTGTGCCTGAACACAGTCGTCAACATACTCCTGTATCCCTTGATAGCTGGCGTAGAAAAACTTCGTTTCTTTTTCAGGAATAAAAGAAAATCAGCAATCTGACCTACAGAGGTACTGGAAGAGGAAACAGAGTTGACCCTGCACCATTTCCTGAAAACTTCCCACTTGGATTGATAGATTCTGATGGTTGAAGACCTCCTAGCCCTTGCAATCGCCCTAGCTGCCTCCTTCGAAAAGCCTCTAGCTCTTGTGAGTCTTTTGATAGTCTGAAGGCAGTTAGTCGAAGAGTTTGGAGATTTTGATGGTGTCGTACCAAGTGAGGCTGTCTGAGTAAATCTACTCGTAAAGGGAGGCTTCTGGGAGTATCCACCATCCATTCCAGTACCTCTGTGAACCATTCTCTTGAGGGCCAGAGGGGCGCTATCAAGGTCATTCTGGTCCCTTTGCTTGTCACAAACTTTTGAAGAACTTTCTACAGAATCTTGAACGGAGGAAAAGCGTACACATTTAGATTTGCCCAATCTAGCAGGAACGCATCTGTGTGTACTGCCTCTAGATCTGGAACTGGGGAGCAATATGTCTCTAGTCTCTTGGTCTTTGCAGTCGAGAAAAGATCTATAAAGGGGCGACCCCAAGGTTTCCACAGACTCTTGCACACAACTAGGTGTAGAATCCACTCCGTGGATAGGACTTGTCCTTTCCTGCTGAGACCGTCTGCCAAAACATTCCTTTCCCCTTGGATGAACCTTGTAAGTAAGGTCACCTGTCTTTCCTTTGCCCAAATGAGCAGCTCTCTCGCCATCTCGCAAAGGGAAATAGAGTGTGTTCCTCCTTGTTTGGCAATGTAGGCCAATGCCATGGTGTTGTCTGCATTGACTTGAATCACTTTGTTTCGTACTGACGCTTCGAAGCTCTTCAGGGCCAAAAGAAATGCAAGCAGCTCCTTTTGATTTATGTGTAAAGACTTCTGAATCTCCGTCCACACCCCTGATGCTTCCACATTGCCCATTGTTGCCCCCCCCCCCCCCCCCAGTCCGAGGCGTCGGAACACAACACTAGGTCTGGGCTCTTCAGTTCTAATGAGCAACCTTCTTGAAATTTGATCGGGTCGTTCCACCACTGCAGGCAGTGTTTCATTGACTTCGTAATCCGAACACACACCTTCCCCAAATCCTTCTCCTTGTTCCAGCAAGAGTTGAGGTGAAATTGGAGTGGTCGAAGGTTCAGCCTTCCCAAAGAGATGAACTGTTCCAAAGAGGAGAGAGTTCCCAACATACTCATCCACCTCCTCGCAGAACACCTCTGCTCTCCTAGAAACGCTCGTATCTTCTGAAGTGCTTGCTCCGTCCTTAAGGGAGATGGAAAAGCCGGAAAAACCTGACTCCGAATCATCACTCCTAAATATATAATCTCTTGAGAAGGTATCAGTGAAGATTTGTCTTTGTTGACTAGAAGACCCAATTCTTCCGTCAACTTCAAAGTTGTCTGAAGATCCTTCAGGCAGCGATCTTGAGAGTGGGCTCTTAAAAGCCAATCGTCCAGGTACAGGGAGGCTTTGATGCCTCTTGAGTGGAGCATATTTGCTACATTGAGCATAAGTCTCGTAAAGACCTGTGGGGCGGTGTTGAGGCCGAAACACAGGGCTCGAAATTGAAAGACTTCGCCTCGGAAAACGAATCTCAGAAAGTGCTTGAACTTTGGATGAGTCGGGATATGGAAATAAGCATCCTGAAGGTCCAGTGATACCATCCAGTCGCCCTTCCTTACCGCTGCAAGCACAGACTTCGTCGTCTCCATTGAGAACTTTGTTGTCTGGATGAAGTTGTTGAGAGCACTTACGTCCAGAACTGGACGCCATCCCCCTGAGTTCTTGGGAACTAGGAAAAGGCAGTTGTAAAAGCCTGGTGACTTCCAGTCCTGTACTTTCTCTACAGCTCCCTTCTCCAACATAAGAGACACGTGTAGCTGTAATGCTTGCCTCTTTAATTCCTCCCTGTACTTGGGAGAGAGATCCACAGGAGTTAACCTTAGAGGGGGTTGATTTATAAAAGGGATCCTGTAGCCCTTCCTTAGAAGTTGGACTGACCAAGGATCTGCACCCTTCTTCTCCCACACCTGCCAGTAGATGTTTAGTCTGGCTCCTACTGCCTGGAGGCAAAAGCAGTCAGACTCTGCTTCGCCCTGTTCTTCCTCCTCTTTTCTTAGTACCCCCTCCATCTTATCTGAAGTTACCTCTAACGGAAGGTCTTCCTCGAAAGGGCTGAGAAAACTTTTGAAAAGGAGCAACCTCTTTAGGTTTGCACCTAACGAAAGCAGGTGGCAACACTTTCCTTGCCGTCTTCGAGACTAGGTCTTGAGTGGCCTTCTGTGTCAGCGAAGAAGAAATCTCCCTAATAAGGTCCTGTGGGAACAGAGATGACGACAGTGGAAAATATAATAATTCTGATTTCTGAAAGGATGAAACTCCCACAGACAGGAACGAACACAATTGGGCTCTCTTTTTGAGAATTCCTGCTGTAAAAATAGCAGCTAACTCATTAGCCCGTCTCGCAACGCCTTATCCATGCATGACATGACATGGATTAGGTTCGAAGAGTCTCCTTCCTTGAGTGTAGTCATCTTTTTGCCCAAGGCCCCCAGAGTACAATCAAGGAAATTAAATACCTCGAAGGCTCTGAAAACACCTTTGAGTAAATGGTCTAATTCAGAAGTAAACCAAAACACCTTAGTCTTCCTCATGGCCGATCTACGAGGAGCGTCTACCAGGCTTAAGAAATCTCCTTGGGCAGAGGCAGGAACTCCCAAGCTAAGAACCTCTCCCGTATCGTACCAAACACTAGATCTAGAAGCCAACCTAGTAGGGGGAAATGCAAAGGCCGCTTTCCCTTGCTCTATCTTAGCACCCATCCAGTCCCCCATTAATTTAAGAGCTCTTTTAGATGAACGAGAGAGCACCATTTTAGTGAACAGAGACTTTTTCTTAGGTTTCCCTAGAGTAAACTGTGATGGAGGCGATCGTGGAGCCACAGGAATAAAAGACTCTGGGAACTCAACATGAAAAATCTTCATCAGCTTTTTTAAGTCTACCGAATGATGAAAGGATTAGAGTCCTCATCCTCAGATAACTCCTCAAAGGGTTCAGAAGGTGAAAGAGGAACATCAACTTCTTCCTCTGATAACAAGTCTCGCTGCTCCTCAGAACGCTCTCGATCTGCGCGTTCAGAGTTAAGAAGCGTTGTATTATGTTCAAAGTCCTGTCTAGATGTTTGTTGTTCTGCATCGCATACACAAGGGCGGTCGATGTAACAACGCTTGCGTTCCAATAAATGCTCAATGAGAGGACGCCTGGGGTCACGCTCGCGTTCAGCTGAACGCTCGATGGAAGGACGCTTGCGCTTTGAACGCTCGATGAGGTCACGCTCTACGTCACGCTCTGGAGGACGCTCGCGTTCTGTTGAACTCCTGACATTACACTCTACATCATGTCGTGGAGGACGCTCGCGTTCTGTTGAACTCCTGACATTATGCTCTATGTCACGTCGTGGAGGACGCTCGCGTTCTGTTAAATGCTCGACGGGAGGACGCTCAAGAGCACGCTCGACATTACGCCTAGCTGAACGCTTGAAAGCGCTTTCAGCAGAACGATCACAATCACTGCTAAGCGCATGAACAGCAGCTCGATAAGGAGAACGCTCAACTTCCTGAAAGCCCGAGAGATCAGCCTTTCGTGAAGAATGTTTACTTTCCCAATCATCTCTGTGCGTAGTAGCGCACTCAAAACGTTTAGAAACTTTATCACCAAGCGTTCGCCGACTCTCTGCCTTGCGCCGCTTAGTGTTAAGAGAGGAGGATTCAGTAGGTTGGTAGCCTTTCATAAAGGATGAAAGTTTCTGCTGCATTTCTTGCAACATCTTAAAATTAGTGTCTTGCGAAACACTAATCGCAAGTTCTTCCTCTCCACCGCTCAAAGACCGCTTAGAGCGAACAGCGGATGACATCCAATCTGAAGGAAGCGAAGGAGCATGAAAGGATGTTACAGCCAGGTCGGATAATTGCTCAACAGCAGGACTATTTTCAACTAATGTCCAGCAGGCCATTTAGAAGGCGAGCTTCCTTCAGACAAAAAACGTTGAGGACTGTTCGAATGACTACAGCCTGCTTGCGATGTCCTGGAAGGACCTAGGTCAATTTTCCTCTTAAGAGGTCTAGAAGTTTGACTCCAACCTCTTTTAGGTAAATCATCCTCTGATGATGAACCAAACTTTTTAACTTCGCCTTTTCTACGGTAAGAGCGAACATCCTGGGGAAAATCACGAACACTCGAGGGAACGTCTGCTCGGGAAGTAATGCCTCTCGTTTCCTTTCGTCTTTCGACATTCCTTCTCACAGGGGTTGGAGAGCTTGGAAGAGGTCCAGGACTAGGAGAACGACAAGCCCGAGCTGGCGTACCCTCCACAACCCTAATAACACTCACTGTACCTTTAACACTTTCACTCTTTAGCTGTTTAACATCAGCCATTAACTGCGTTCTATCCGCAGCGATAGATTCTACCTTCGTACCCAACGCCTGGATAGCCAACATCATATCTTTGAGTGTTGGTTCATTCATGGTACTCGTAGCGGGATCTGGAACTACCACTACAGGAGAAGGAATAGGAACAGTGACATAGGAAGAGGAATCTTTAGAAGAAAGAGAACTACACCTTACCCTATCTTTAGCTAACTTACGAATATAACGATCAAAATTAAGCCACTCATGATCGGACAAAATAAGGCATTCGTCACACCTATCATCAAGTTTACAAACTTTACCCCTACATTTAATGCATAATGAATGAGGATCAATGGAGGCCTTTGATAAACGGGTCTTAAACCCACACCCACTAGCACATACCCTAAAACCACTAGAAGGGGTAGTAATTTTGAACTTTGACAGAGAGATCAAATACAAGCAAGGGTCAAAAAATCAATATCCAAACATATAACTAGAGTATCCAAAAGAAAAATCAATCAAGCGAGAGTCAAAAAACCAGAATTATTGTATTTCACCAAAGGGATGGCAATAAACAGTCAAAACGCGAGGAGAATATCCAACCAATGTTAGCGCTAGCGCCGGCAGGGAAGATATGAATACCGAGGGAATGGTTTCCGGGTACCTCGCCAGGGGCGCATGGGTAGCACACCTGGCTATCCAATCGGCGATTGGTGCGAGTTTTGAATTTTTCTGCTGTGATGTCAGGGACGTAAGCTGTATATATAACCACCAGGTAAGTTTTGTGTTTAGAATAAAAAATTTGGAGGTAATTTGTATTTCTCCTAACTATGCAAAATTGAGTCCTTTACAGAGAAGAATAATAACAGTGAAGCTGGAATGAAGCAGTTATAATTTTATAACAAGTTGTTGGTAGTCAGCTGATGGTTAACAGCCGGGAGCAGGGATACCCAGCACGCCCCCTTGCGTACTCACTGAATAGTCACTTTTATTATCATATTTTCATGGTTACAGTAACTGTCTTAGGATAAATATTCATATACAGTGGAACCTCTACATACGAATGTCCTAACGTATGAATTTTCCAACATCCGAAGTAAAATTCGACCAAATTTCTGTCTCGACACCCGAAGTGTTGCTCCAACATACGAAGTAAACATTACGCGTACGCATGGAATTTTCTCGAAAGCGTCCAGCGTCATTTTTTGTTGACGCCGCTAGACGGCAGCACATTGGAGGGACGCCAATCGAGCGTCACCTTGATCAGTCCTGTCATCTCGTGCGCATCATGTGGTTGTCCTCTATTCCCTCAGTTTTAACAGTGTTTTTTATCTTCCTTTTTCACGTGTTGTTTTGTGTTCCGTAATCATGGGTCCTAAAAAGCTTAGTTTCGGTTCAAGAAGTAGTAGTAGTGGTGAGAAAAGGAGGAAGTCTATGCTTTCATTAGAATTAAAGCAAGAAATAATAGAAAACCATGAGCGAGGTGTACGTGTTAGCGATCTGGCTAAACAATATGGCCGGTATATGTCTACGATCTCGACGATCATAAAACAAAAGGCAGCCATTAAAGCAGTGAAACCTTCAAAGGGGATCACGATTATTTCCAAACGTCGTAGCCCTACCCTTGAAGAGATGGAACGACTTTTGTTAATATGGATCAAAGACAAGGAGATTGTTAGCGATACGATCACGGAAACGATCATTTGTGAGAAGGCCAACGCTATCTACAGTGACTTGAAGGCGGCGGGCTCTCGGGGTGACGCGGGGGAGAGTTCAGCTGATCCTATGACGGAGGAATTCAAGGCGTCTCGAGGTTGGTTCAAGAAATTTAGGAAACGGACCGGGATTCATTCAGTTGTTCGTCATGGAGAAGCTTCGAGTTCGGACACCAAGGCTGCTAAAGACTTTGTTAAAAAGTTCAAAAGCATCGTGGCGGAGGAAGGTTATGTAGAGCAGCAGGTGTTCAACTGTGATGAAACCGGTCTGTTTTGGAAAAAGATGCCTAGTCGAACGTACATTACCGCCATAAAGAAGAAAATGCCTGGACATAAGCCAATGAAGGATCGGTTGACTCTTGCGCTTTGTGCCAACGCCAGCGGGGACTGCAAAATAAAGCCGTTATTGGTTTACCATTCCGAAAACCCTAGGGCATTTAAAGCACATAGAATTAATAAAGACCTGCTACATGTTCTATGGCGTTCTAATTCTAAGGCTTGGGTTACTAGGCATATCTTTGTGGAATGGGTAAACGTAGTTTTCGGCCCTGCTGTCAAGAAGTATCTTCAGGAGAGGAATTTGCCTTTGAAGTGCTTGCTTTGTTTGGACAATGCACCCGCTCAACCCCCCAGACTCGAAGATGATATCATCGACGAATACAAATTCATCAAGGTGTTGTATCTTCCACCGAATACCACCCCTATCCTCCAGCCCATGGACCAGCAAATCATCTCTAATTTTAAGAAGCTGTATACCAAGCACTTATTTAAGCAGCAGTGCTTTAATGTCACGCAAAGCACCAACTTGACTTTGCATGAATTTTAGAGGAGCCCCTTTAATATTGTGCACTGCTTAAAGATCATAGATCAGGCTTGGGAGGGAGTTACTCGTCGGACCCTGAATTCTGCTTGGAAGAAGCTTTGGCCTGATGCTGTTGCTCCCAGAGATTTCGAAGGTTTTGGCCCCGAGAATGAACCTGTGGTTGCCGCCGAGGAAGACGTCGAAGAGATTGTATCCCTTGGCAAGTCCATGGGTCTGGAGGTGGATGAAGATGACATCACCGAACTTGTCGATGAGCATCATGAAGAGCTCACCACCGAGGAACTCAAGGAGCTGCAAGCCATGCAGCATGATGAGTTCCAAGCGCAGTTGAGTGAGTTGGAGGAGATCGAGGAGGTAGACCAAATCTTGGGTACGGCAGAAATAAAACAGATGTTGGCATATCATCAACACGTGGTTGATTTCATCGACAAGCATCACCCACAGAAACTTCAGGTTTACCGTGTTGTTGCGCAGTTCGATGATGTTTGTTTAACGCATTTTAGAAAAATCCTCAAAAGCCGTACCAAGCAACTTTCACTCGATAGTTTCTTTAAAAAATCTTTAAAACGGTCTAGTGATCATGATGAAAAGAAAGAAAGTGAAGCAAAGAAAAGGAAGACCGAATCGAGTGAAAGTGATGAAAATTAAAAATAAGAAAAGAAAAAATGTTAAAAAAAAATATAAAATTATAAAAATGAAAAAAAAAATAAGCCAAGTTAAGTTAAAGTTCACGTAGTAGTGTAAGTTAGTGTAAGTTATCGTACACGTTATCGTACAAAGTCACCGTCCCTACCTCCTCGCTGATCTTCCGTCTCCTCCTGCCTAGCAGTCCCTACACCTGCGCTGGCCTGTCGCTAAGGTAAAGTGTTACATTAAAACTCCTTTTTTATTTATTATTTCATTATTATTATTCTTTTTTTTGGTTTGTATGTATTTATTATATTGTATTAATGTTATGTGTAATTATGTGTAACCATTTATTAAGGATTTATTATGGGTTTTTAGGCTGAGGAACGAATTATGTTATTTTCATTAGTAAAATAAATTTTTGAATATACTTACCCGATGATCATGTAGCTGTCAACTCCGTTGCCCGACAGAAATCTACGGTCGGGATACGCCAGCGATCGCTATACAGGTGGGGGTGTACTCACCAGCGCCATCTGTGGTCAGGTACTCCAGTACTTCTTGTCAACAAGACCTCAATTTTCTCCTCGGTCCACTGGTTCTCTATGGGGAGGAAGGGCGGGTCATTTAAATCATGATCATCGGGTAAGTATATTCAAAAATTTATTTTGCTAATGAAAATAACATTTTTCAATATTAATCTTACCCGATGATCATGTAGCTGATTCACACCCAGGGTGGTGGGTGGAGACCAGTATACATGTTAACAAAGAAGCTAAGTATCCCGTATTTCATTTTTATTAGTTATTCAAAATAACAATAAAAAATAAATAAGTACCTGGTAAGGAAGTCGACTTGAACCATTACTCTGCCTTTAATAAGTACGTCTTCCTTACTGAGCGTAGCGGTCCTCTTAGGATGCTGAACGACTCTTAGGTGCTGAAGTATAAAGGGCTGCAACCCATACTAAAGGACCTCATCACAACCTCTAACCTAGGCGCTTCTCAAGAAAGAATTGACCACCCGCCAAATCAACCAGGATGCGGAAGGCTTCTTAGCCGACCGTACAACCCAAAAACAACAATAAAAGCAATCAAGAGAAAGGTTAAAAAGGTTATAGGATTATGGGAATGTAGTGGCTGAGCCCTCACCTACTACTGCACTCGCTGCTACGAATGGTCCCAGGGTGTAGCAGTTCTCGTAAAGAGACTGGACATCTTTGAGATAGAATGATGCGAACACTGACTTGCTTCTCCAATAGGTTGCATCCATAACACTCTGCAGAGAACGGTTCTGTTTGAAGGCCACTGAAGTAGCCACAGCTCTCACTTCATGTGTCCTTACCTTCAGTAAAGCAAGGTCTTCTTCCTTCATATGAGAATGAGCTTCTCTAATCAGAAGCCTGATGTAGTAAGAAACTGCGTTCTTAGACATTGGTAGCGAAGGCTTCTTAACAGCACACCATAAGGCTTCTGATTGTCCTCGTAAGGGTTTTGACCTTTTCAGATAGTACCTAAGAGCTCTGACTGGGCAAAGTACTCTCTCCAGTTCGTTACCCACCAAGTTGGATAGGCTAGGGATCTCGAACGATTTAGGCCAAGGACGTGAAGGAAGCTCGTTTTTAGCCAAAAAACCGAGCTGCAAGGAACATGTAGCCGTTTCCGATGTGAAACCTATGTTCCTGCTGAAGGCGTGGATCTCACTTACTCTCTTAGCTGTTGCTAGGCATACTAGGAAAAGAGTTTTTAATGTGAGGTCCTTGAAAGAGGCTGATTGGAGCGGTTCAAATCTAGATGACATCAGGAACCTTAGGACCACGTCTAGATTCCAGCCTGGAGTGGACAACCGACGTTCCTTAGAGGTCTCAAAAGACCTAAGGATGTCCTGCAGATCTTTGTTGGAGGAAAGATCCAAGCCTCTGTGGCGGAAAACCGCTGCCAACATACTTCTGTAACCCTTGATCGTAGGAGCTGATAGGGATCTAACGTTCCTTAGATGTAACAGGAAGTCAGCCATCTGGGTTACAGTGGTACTGGTTGAGGAAACTGCATTGGCCTTGCACCAGCTTCTGAAGACTTCCCATTTAGATTGATAGACTCTGAGAGTGGATGTCCTCCTAGCTCTAGCAATCGCTCTGGCTGCCTCCTTCGAAAAGCCTCTAGCTCTTGAGAGTCTTTCGATAGTCTGAAGGCAGTCAGACGAAGAGCGTGGAGGCTTGGGTGTACCTTCTTTACGTGAGGTTGACGCAGAAGGTCCACTCTTAGAGGGAGAGTCCTGGGAACGTCGACCAGCCATTGCAGTACCTCTGTGAACCATTCTCTCGCGGGCCAGAGGGGAGCAACCGTCAGCCGTGTCCCTTTGTGAGAGGCGAATTTCTGAAGTACCCTGTTGACAATCTTGAACGGCGGGAATGCATACAGGTCGAGATGGGACCAATCCAGCAGAAAAGCATCCACGTGAACTGCTGCCGGGTCTGGAATCGGAGAACAATACAATGGGAGCCTCTTGGTCATCGAGGTAGCGAACAGATCTATGGTTGGCTGACCCCACAGGGACCAAAGTCTGCTGCAAACATTCTTGTGAAGGGTCCACTCTGTGGGGATGACCTGACCCTTCCGGCTGAGGCGATCTGCCATGACATTCATATCGCCCTGAATGAACCTCGTTACCAGCGTGAGCCTTCGATCTTTTGACCAAATGAGGAGGTCCCTTGCGATCTCGAACAACTTCCTCGAATGAGTCCCCCCCTGCTTGGAGATGTAAGCCAAGGCTGTGGTGTTGTCGGAGTTCACCTCCACCACCTTGTTTAGCTGGAGGGACTTGAAGTTCATTAAGGCCAGATGAACCGCCAACAACTCCTTGCAATTGATGTGGAGTGTCCTTTGCTCCTGATTCCATGTTCCCGAGCATTCCTGTCCGTCCAATGTCGCACCCCAGCCCGAGTCTGATGCGTCCGAGAAGAGATGGTGGTCGGGGGTCTGAACAGCTAACGAAAGACCTTCCTTGAGAAGAATGCTGTTCTTCCACCACGTTAGAGTAGACCTCATCTCTTCGGAAACAGAAATTGAGACCGTCTCTAGCGTCATGTCCTTGATCCAGTGAGCAGCCAGATGATACTGAAGGGGGCGGAGGTGGAGTCTCCCTAACTCGATGAACAGGGCCAGCGATGAAAGTGTCCCTGTTAGACTCATCCACTGCCTTACTGAGCATCGGCTCCTTCTCAGCATGCTCAGGATGCACTCTAGGGCTTGGTTGATCCTTGGGGCCGACGGAAAAGCCCGAAAAGCTCGACTCTGAATCTCCATACCCAGGTAAACAATGGTCTGGGATGGGACGAGCTGGGACTTCTCTAAATTGACCAGGAGGCCCAGTTCCTTGGTCAGATCCATAGTCCATCTGAGATTCTCCAGACAGCGACGACTTGTGGGAGCTCTTAAAAGCCAGTCGTCTAAATAGAGGGAGGCTCTGATGTCTGCCAAGTGAAGGAATTTCGCAATATTCCTCATCAGTCGCGTAAACACAAGAGGTGCCGTGCTTAGGCCAAAGCACAGGGCTTGGAACTGGTACACAACCTTTCCATAGACGAATCTCAGGAAAGGTTGGGAGTCTGGATGGATGGGGACGCGAAAGTATGCGTCTTTCAGGTCTAACGAGACCATCCAGTCCTCCTGCCTGACCGCTGCTAGGACCGACTTTGTCGTCTCCATAGTGAACGTCTGCTTGGTGACATAAGCATTGAGCGCACTGACGTCCAGCACCGGTCTCCAACCTCCTGTCTTCTTGGCTACCAGGAAGAGACGGTTGTAAAAGCCCGGGGATTGATGGTCCCGGACTATGACCACTGCCTCCTTTTGTAGCAAGAGCGACACCTCTTGTTGCAACGCTAGCCTCTTGTCCTTCTCCTTGTAGTTGGGAGAGAGGTTGATGGGAGATGTAGCTAGAGGGGGATTGCGGCAGAACGGAATTCTGTATCCCTCCCTCAGCCACTTCACAGACTGAGCGTCTGCACCTCTGCTCTCCCAAGCTTGCCAGAAGGTCTTGAGTCTGGCTCCTACAGCTGTCTGGAGAGGAGGGCAGTCAAAACTTGCCTCTTGTGGACTTGGAACCCTTCTTGGACTTGCCACGGTGACTGTCTGCACGGGTACCTCCTCTGCTGGAGGTTCTGCCACGAAAGGGCGGGATGAACCTGGAAGCAGGTGTATCAACTGCTAGAGGGCGGTAAGGTTTAGTCACGGAAGGTAAGGTCTTAGCCTTACGTGCAGAAGAAGCCATGAGGTCATGCGTATCCTTCTGGAGAAGAGAGGCAGCCATCCCCTTAATTAACTCCTCCGGAAACAGACACTTGGACAGAGGAGCAAAAAGTAACTCTGACCTCTGGCAAGGGGTGATACCAGCAGATAAGAAGGAGCACAGATGTTCTCTTTTCTTGAGGACCCCTGATACATAAGAAGCCGCAAGCTCGCCAGACCCATCCCGTATTGCCTTGTCCATGCTGGACATGATCAGCATGGCTGAGTCCTTGTCAGAAGGGGCAGTCTTCCTGCTTAAGGCTCCCAGACACCAATCGAGGAAGTTGAATATCTCGAAGGCACGAAAGACTCCCCTTAACATGTGATCAAGATCTGAAGAGGACCAGCAGATCTTCGAACGTCTCATAGCCAACCTGCGGGGAGAGTCAACCAGACTTGAGAAGTCGGCCTGGGCAGAGGCAGGAACCCCCAAGCCAGGTTCCTCTCCCGTGGCATACCAGACGCCCGACTTAGAAGCCAGCTTGGGAGGAGGAAACACAAAAGAGGTCCTTCCCAGTTGCTTCTTGGACTGCAACCAATCCCCCATAACCCTCAAAGCTCTCCTTGATGATCTGGCAAGAACAAGCTTGGTGAAGGCAGGCGCAGTAGACTGCATGCCCAGAGCAAACTCGGAGGGAGGAGAACGAGGGGTTGCAGACACAAAGTGTTCAGGGTACAACTCTCTGAACAAAGCAAGGACTTTGCGGAAGTCTAAGGAGGGTGGCGAAGACTTGTGTCCTTCAACATCAGAATGAGGATCATCTAGATGAGCAGCTTCATCCTCAGAAGCCTCCTCACCCGACAGTCGAGTTGTAAGAGGCAAAGGCAGAGCAGCAAGCTGAACGGCTGAATCCTGCAGAACGGGTGCATGCGTACCTGCGGATCCATCATCATGCCTCTGCTGGACAGACTGTGAGCTGGCAACAACAAAAGCAGAGGGCCGGTGTGAGGGAGGGTCTGCGGTGGGCTGAGGAGCATGCGGTGTGGTATGCAGAGCATGCTGTAAGGCATGCGGCTCATGCTGCATGGCATGCGGCTCCTGCTGCATGGGATGCGGCTCATGCTGCATGGTATGCGGCTCATGCTGCATGGCATGCGGCTCATGCTGCATGGGATGAGGCTCATGCTGCATGGTATGAGGCTCATGCTGCATGGAATGCGGCTCATGCTGCATGGAATGCGGAGCATGCTGTAAGGTCTGCAGAGCATGCTGCATGGGCTGAGGAGAATGCCGCATAGTGCTGGAACCCGGCAACTCCCGATGCGGCAGCTCACGCATGTAAGCAGAGGGTGCAGCACGAACATGCGTCTGGCAGTGAGGACTGCGCAACGGTGGAGGAGCTCTCACAGGAGGAGGGGTGTTAACCTTCTCTGCCTGATACTCCTGCATAAAGGCCGCAAGCTGAGACTGCATAGTCTGCAGCATGGACCACTTAGGGTCTACTGTGGTTGGAGCAGAGGCCTGTTGAGGGACCACTCTACCTCTCTTGGGAGGTGTGCAGTCATCAGATGACTGCGGCGAGTCCGAACTGACCCAGTGGCTACACCTGGGCCGTTGGACTAGCTCTGAAGGGACTTTACGCTTGAGCGGTCGTGAGACCTTAGTCCACCGTTTCCTCCTGGAAACCTCTTCCACAGACGAGGAATGTAAGGGCTCATTCGTCTGGGAGTGGAAGGGACGATCGTTAGCAGATACGTCCGCAACCACTGAGGATACATCTGTGCGCCGATCAAGGCCTGCCGAACCCTTTGGTCCTTCGACATTGCTTCTCCCCTGGGCTTGGGAGCTTGCAAGAGGTCCTGGACTGGGAGGACGACTGGCACGCACAGATGTATCCTCATGCGCAACACTGACACTGACACTATGCACAGCACTTGCACTAACACTTCCCACTGCACTCTTCGCTTTCAGCTCTCTGACATCTGCCAAGAGCTGATTGCGGTCACTAACCAACGACTCCACCTTATCACCGAGAGCCTGAATGGCACGCAACATATCAGCCATTGCAGGCTGAGCACTCGTAGCAGGTTCGGGGGTCACCACCACAGGGGAAGGAGAAGGTTGAGGGGCATGGGGAGAGGAAATATCCAAAGAGCGAGAAGAACTCCTCCTATCTCTCTCCTTCTCTAACCTACGAGTATATCTGAGGAATTCATTAAAATCGAATTCCGAAAGCCCATCACATTCCCCACATCGATCTTCCAATTGACAGGATTTTCCCCTACAATTGGAACATACGGTGTGAGGATCAACAGAGGCCTTCGGAAGACGCCTATTACAAGTCCTAACACTACATCGCCTGTATTTAGGAACTTGGGAATGGTCAGACATCTTGAATTTAGAAGTAGTCAAAGGGGGAATTCCAAAGTAAAGCAAAGATCGTTAACCAATGAATCAAATTAATACCAAAAGCTTGCTAAGCTAAGGCTAAAGCTTCCTGTACAGTGAAGGCTAAATTTCAGAGCAAATACTTCACCAAATCGTGAACAAAAGACTCCAAAATCAACAGCGTATCCATGTAGGTCTTGCCGGTGGCACGACAGAGGAAAAATTGAGGTCTTGTTGACAAGAAGTACTGGAGTACCTGACCACAGATGGCGCTGGTGAGTACACCCCCACCTGTATAGCGATCGCTGGCGTATCCCGACCGTAGATTTCTGTCGGGCAACGGAGTTGACAGCTACATGATCATCGGGTAAGATTAATATTGAAAAAAATAAATTACCATGTATTCTTATGGGAATATTATACGATCGTTTTAACATACGAAGCAGTTTCTGGAACGAATTAAGATCGTATGTAGAGGTATCACTGTATTTATTAAAATTGAACTACTAACACAGCAATTCTTTTTATTATTTAGTATTTTTCCTATCTTTACATACTTTAGTCCTTTGATTAGAAAAATTACTTCATCGCGAGCTAGAATCGGTCATTGAAATTGGGTGAAAAGCAGTTATCTGACTAGTGAAGGGGATGGGCAAGAAGCCTCAACCCCCTTCCGATCAAAGAATGCTAACTTTTGATCCTTCGGCCCAGGAATTAGAGGGGCGGTTAGGGAGGGTAGTTAGATTAAAAAGAAGTAAACTTAACGTATCATCTCACAAAGCCAGAAAAAGACCATGTGTCTTGACATCTCTTCCTTGGAACTGCCAGTGCTAAAAAAATCCTCCATATTTAGGGTGGGGATGGAGAAGGACTCAAATCTGAGATCCTGTATCGTGGGGTATGGGTCTTTGCCAAAAAGTCCAGCACAAAACTGAAGGAGACCTCCTTCCACCCTGGAGAGTGGGTAGCAGTATAAGAGAGACCGTGCAACTAGCCAACTCTCTTCAGGTTGAAGGGTGTGCCTTAACACTGTGCTTCAGTGCTTGGAGGAGACAGGCAATGCGGCTGCAACGGAATCTTGATCTCTGAGAGACAAAGGCTTATGAGTTCTATCAGCGTGTTGGGCATCCCGGTCGGACTTGGCATTCTTCAAATGTAACTCAAGGGAAAAGAAAAGTACAATCTGTGGTGTTTCCGCTTAGACAACAGAAAACAAGACTCAAGAACGTGAAGCCTTGGTCTTTGGAGATTGAGGTTCCTTGAGTTTTGTGCCCCTAGCCCCTATGGTCGCGAGATGATGAGCAAGAACACCCTGAGCGTTTGTCTGTTCTTGCCTTAACAGGCAAATGAACACAAAATGATGCTTGTGCGTGCGTCTAAATACGCAAATGAGAGATCGATCCTGTCCTCTCTGGAGAACCAGAGCCTTCCTTGTTCCTAGAGCAAGTTGAGGTGATTGTGTGCATTGCAAGGTTGGAGGATCTACGAGTGCTGACTTCGAGCGTGGTGATTGTGCATGTTGTGGTCATGAGCATGGTGATCATGGTTGTGGCGACCTCCTTTGTGGTGATCATGCGTGTGTCCTCGGCGACGGGGTAGGCTTCACCTTCTTGGAACTTCTTCTGACCTTAGGAACTTTTAGAAGAAGGTCAGAAGAAAGTTCTCATGAAGACGAGGATGCACACAAAGCATGTATCCTTGGCGATGAACTAGGAATCGTATGCATACTCACAATCCTCACAATTCAATCCCTTCCCAGACTTGGGAAGTGATCATGGAGCAGCTCATGAGCCTCCACATTGTGGATTCTACAGAGACCTTGTGGCCTATCGTTCTTCCGGTTCTTACTCATCTTCTCTGCTCGTGGGGTTGTTTCACCTCGTGGAGGTTACTCCTATGAAAACAAAGCGCAACACCGAAAATCAGCCTTCTTTATGCATACATGTGGAGAAGGTGTTCATAGCTTGTCCAAAGCACAATTAGCATCAGAGATCTTAGGGGCAGGTTCCTTGGGCAGGAGAGGGATTACAGCATAGTTCACAGTCATGACCAGTAGTGTACAAAGAAAATCCCTTGTGGGACTTATTACTTGAGGCAAAATCCTTGACTTTTTGACCTCGCAACTCAGGAGAAAAGTTTTTGTACAATATTATTCCTCCCGCAGAAAAACCTGGAGACGTCTCCAGATTGGTCATCCTGTGGTGGCAGATAGCTCCTTAGCAGAAGGCGGTGGAAGAACAGACGAAGCAAGTGACAGAGAGGAATAATGGTTCTCCTTCACCAAAGTCGAGGATTTCACAGCCGACTTACCCTCCGCATCATGAGGTAATTCGCCAACAATCACATCAAAGGACACGTCCAGGGGTGTCACTCCACAACTCTCCTCCACAGGCCAGATGGGAGCAACAGCGGGCAGGAAGATTTCTGCGACCTAGCTGCAGCTAAAACCTCCAGAGCCTTCTCCACAGAATGGACGCCATCAATACCATAGGCGGGCCAAAGCACATCCCTGTTCAGGTCCTTGCAAGGGTCGTCAACAGTTACGTCAGCATGAGAGTTTTGGGCGAGAGGCAGGGGGATACAGTCAGACCTCGCTTTTCATGGGGGATAGGTAGCAGAGACAGGTGCGAAAAGTAAGAATCTGAGAGTACTTGTTGCCCTAGGGTGGATTAACTCCTAACAGAACAACTCACTGCCCACTGCCTTTGAGCGGTCAACTAACATACTAAGTACTGTACTGCCTAATACTGTTTTTACTTGGTTTATATCACAGTAAACGTATTGTATTGATGAATGAACACATTTCAGTAGGAGTACAGTACATATGCACACATGTACTATGTACTGTATACAGAAAGGCTATAGTAAAGTACACATACAGTACAGTACGTAACACTAGTCATTGGGACACTTATAATATCAAAACAGTTGTTCCTGTCTAATGTAACATTCGCTGATGATGCACTCTATATTACTGTAATATATGTACAATACGGTAATATCCCCACAGTACAGCTTCATTAGCTAAGGTATCATGTACTGTACTGTAAGGGTTCACTTTTTTCGGAAGGACGACTCACACATTTACATATTGTAGTGCACAGTAGTATTTACAATCAGTACTGTAAAGTATAGTTGATAAACAAAAATAAACATTACTCTAATACTGTACTTTACAATAGGTATACAGTTATAGGTAAGACTCATTAATTGTACACATTTTATACAGTCCATTAACCATTTTCCTATGAAGTTCTGCGCAATCGTGAAGCATGATGCAGCACATGATGTGTCATGTCTTGCACAATACTGTAGGGAATCACACATATACTGTGCAGTACATTACCTGGTAATTAGGTACACTGTAAAGGAGTAAGTACAATACAAATACATCACTTTCTTACATCAAAATGTGATTCTGCTAAAAAAGGATCAAAGCGGGAGATGGACACACGAGGAGAGACTATGCAAGACTGAAGCCGAGTGAGCAAGAGATGGCGTGTTGTGCTGTGTGCAGAGGGGAATTGCATGAAGGATGCTTGGTGCAGAGGAGCATGGTCTGTTTGAAATCGTCGGGCAGCGAAAGTACTTACCACAAACCTGCAGCTATGATTTTTATCTAATATTGAATAGGTTATTCGGTTCTCTGGGCTGCGAACGAGTGAAATCACAAAGAATGAACCTGTGAAAAGAGAAGGCTGATTGTATTACCTTCGTTGAAGGAAAGATAATACTCCTGTCATGCTCAAAGAACTCAATGAGAGAAGGGCAAGGGTCTCCTTCTTCTTCCTCCCTCCTGTAACGAACACCGCCTCGGAAAAAGAGGAAAAGCTTAAACCTGAAAAATGGATAGAGGAGCCTAAGAGCTTCTTGGGCATAAGTTTGGGTGCACCGAGAACAAAATCCAGAGAATCCCTCCTTGACTTCTTTCTCTTCTTGACTAACTAAGCCCACTGTACCAGAGGTCACTCCCTACCCTCAACACAGGGGGACTCCTGTGAATAGGAATGTCCCCTACAGCAGCTACAAAGTTTATGAAGGTCGACTTCAGGCTTACTCATGTACCGGCCACAGCCCTCACTGGGTTTTCCGGGACACAGCCGCTTAATCTGACCATGCGGCCGCCATCACAACCGCAATCCAAACGCACAGTTTGGAAGAAAAAGCAGAATGATTAGAAATTTCACCTAAAGCATAAGAAAGTACATTTGTACTCTAAGTTCTACCTGTTGGGGAGACAGGGCTCTCCATCACCCAACACATTGTTAAAAGCTTAACGGCCGGCTTCCAGCTATGAGTCATATTCTTGTTAAAGGTTACAGGTTTGTATTACATAAAGGAACAAATGGTTTTATACAAATATCTCCTAGTTTCTCTCATCATTATAACTCATAAAGAATGACTTCCTGACAATTACACATAAAACCATTCAAATCACAAATAACACCTTTTTTATCCTCCAAAAGGGAAATGGCCTTATATATGACATAAGCCCAACAACGACATCCTCACTAACAACAATACAAGGAAGAATTGGTTCAAAATGTCAGAGATAGCACCTCTTTGGAAATTAAAGAAGGTGACTGATTAATAGTCTCTGATTGGATACTTAGAAGGATAATGCAAATGGCAACCCATTCCAATGATACAGAAAATGGAAAATTAATGTTTTAGGACAATGAATTTGGAATTTATAAACAATTTAGGTTTCTAAAGTATTATTAGTCTATATCATAGGTTCATATTACTGTTTTTAAAGGTATATATTCAATAATGTCTGTTCCAGTCTTTTAAATGATACGTTTAATTTTTAGAAAAGTGCAATATTAGTTGGGGCATGGGGACTCACATAATTGAATAGGTCTTTGCAAATTCGCTATTTTGAATTGAATATGTTACAGGCAGAAACCTCTATTATGTTATTTTCATTAGTAAAATAAATTTTTGAATATACTTACCCGATAATCATGTAGCTGTCAACTCCGTTGCCCGACAGAATTCTACGGAAGGGATACGCCAGCGATCGCTATACAAGAGGGGGGTGTACTCACAAGCGCCACCTGTGGCCAGGTACTGCAGTACTTCTTGTTGACACCACCTCAATTTTTCCTCGGTCCACTGGTTCTATGGGGAGGAAGGGTGGGTCAATTAAATCATGATTATCGGGTAAGTATATTCAAAAATTTATTTTACTAATGAAAATAACATTTTTCAATATTAATCTTACCCGATAATCATGTAGCTGATTCACACCCAGGGAGGTGGGTGAAAACCAGTGTACATGTATATCAAGAAGCTAAGTATCCCGTATTTCATATTATCAGTTATTCAAAATAACAATGAAATTATAAGTACCTGGTAAGGAAGTCGACTTGAGCCATTACTCTGCCTTAAATAAGTTCGTCTTCCTTACTGAGCGCAGCGTTCCTCTTAGGAGGCTGAACAACTCTAAGGTGCTGAAGTATCAAGGGCTGCAACCCATACTAAAGGACCTCATCACAACCTTTAACCTCGGCGCTTCTCAAGAAAGAATTGACCACCCGCCAAATCAACAAGGATGTGGAAGGCTTCTTAGCCGACCGTACAACCCATAAAAAGTATTCAAGAGAAAGGTTAAAAGGTTATGGGATTATGGGAATGTAGTGGCTGAGCCCCCGCCTACTACTGCATTCGTTGCTACGAATGGTCCCAGGGTGTAGCAGTACTCGTAAAGAGACTGGACATCTTTGAGATAGAATGATGCGAACACTGACTTGCTTCTCCAATAGGTTGCATCCATAACACTCTGCAGAGAACGGTTCTGTTTGAAGGCCACTGAAGTAGCCACAGCTCTCACTTCATGTGTCCTTACCTTCAGCAAAGCAAGGTCTTCTTCCTTCAGATGAGAATGTGCTTCCCTAATCAGAAGCCTGAATAGTAAGAAACTGAGTTCTTAGACCTTGGAAAAGAAGGCTTCTTGATAGCACACCATAAGGCTTCTGATTGTCCTCGTAAAGGTTAAGACCTTTTTAGATAGTACCTAAGAGCTCTAACTGGGCAAAGTACTCTCTCCAGTTCATTCCCCACCAAGTTGGACAGGCTTGGGATCTCGAACGACTTAGGCCAAGGACGTGAAGGAAGCTCGTTTAGCAAAAACCGAGCTGCAAGGAACATGTAGCCGTTTCAGATGTGAAAACAATGATCCTGCTGAAGGCGTGGATCTCACTTACTCTTTTAGCTGTTGTCAAGCACACGAGGAAAAGAGTTTTTAATGTGAGGTCCTAAAAAGAGGCTGATTGGAGAGGTTCAAATCTTGATGACATAAGGAACCTTAGGACCACGTCTAGATTCCAGCCTGGAGTGGACAACCGACGTTCCTTTGAGGTCTCAAAAGACCTAGGGAGGTCCTGTAGATCTTTGTTGGTGGAAAGATCCAAGCCTCTGTGGCGGAAAACCGCTGCCAACATACTTCTGTAACCCTTGATCGTAGGAGCTGAAAGGGATCTTACTTTCCTTAGATGTAACAGGAAGTCAGCAATCTGGGTTACAGTGGTACTGGTTGAGGAAACTGCATTGGTCTTGTACCAGCTACGGAAGACTTCCCCTTGAGACTGAAAGATTCTGAGAGTGGATGTTCTCCTTGCTCTGGCAATCGCTCTGGCTGCCTCCTTCGAAAAGCCCCTAGCTCTTGAGAGTCTTTCGAAAGTCTGAAGGCAGTCAGACGAAGAGCGTGGAGGTTTGGGTGTACCTTCTTTACGTGAGGTTGACGTAGAAGGTTCACTCCTAGAGGAAGAGTCCTGGGAATGTCGACCAGCCATTGCAGTACCTCTATGAACCATTCTCTCGTGGGCCAGAGCGGAGCCAACCAACGTCAGCCGTGTCCCTTTGCGAGAGGAGAACTTCTGAAGTACCCTGTTGACAATCTTGAACGGCGGGAATGCATACAGGTCGAGATGGGACCAATCCAGCAGAAAAGCATCCATGTGAACTGCTGCTGGGTCTGGAATCGGAGAACAATACAACAGGAGTCTCTAGGTTATCGAGGTAGCGAACAGATCTATGGTTGGCTGACCCCACAGGGCCCAAAGTCTGCTGCAAACATTCTTGTGAAGGGTCCACTCTGTGGGGATGACCTGACCCTTCCGGCTGAGGCGATCTGCCATGACATTCATACCGCCCTGAATGAACCTCGTTACCAGCGTGAGCTTTCGATCTTTTGACCAGATGAGGAGGTCCCTTGCGATCTAGAACAACTTCCACGAAAGAGTCCCTCCCTGCTTGGAGATGTTAGCCAGGGCTGTGGTGTTGTCAGAGTCCACCTCCACCACCTTGTTAAGCTGGAGGGACTTGAAGTTTATCAAGGCCAGAAGAACCGCCAACAACTCCTTGCAATTGATGTGAAGTGTCCTTTGCTCCTGATTCCATGTTCCCGAGCATTCCTGTCCGTCCAAAGTCGCACCCCAGCCCGTGTCTAATGCGTCCGAGAGGAGACGGCGGTCGGGTTTCTGAACAGCCAAAGGTAGACTTCCTTGAGAAGAAAGCTGTTCTTACACCACGCGAGAGAAGACCTCCTCTCTTCGGAAACAGGAACTGAGACCGTCTCTAGCGTCATGTCCTTTATCCACTGAGCAGCTAGATGATACTGAAGGGGGCGGAGGTGGAATCTCCCTAACACGATGAACAGGGCCAGCGATGAAAGTGTCCCTGTTAGACTCATCCACTACCTGACTGAGCATCGGTTCCTTCTCAGCATGCTCTGGATGCATTCTAGGGCTTGGAAGATCCTTGGGGCCGACGGAAAAGCCCGAAAAGCTCGACTCTGAAGATCCATACCCAGGTAGACAATGGTCTGGGATGGGACGAGCTGGGACTCCTCAAAATTGACCAGGAGGCCCAGTTCCTTGGTCAGATCCATAGTCCATCTGAGAATCTCCAGACAGCGACGACTTGTGGGAGCTCTTAAAAGCCAGTCGTCTGACGGAGCCGGACACAAGATCATGGTACTGCTGCACAGTCTGTGAACTGTCAACCATGGGGAAGCGAGGAAGTACAGTGACAACCCGAAGCTGTCTAGACTGTCTGGGTCGTACAGACAACTCCTTATCGGGTTGCTGAGGTTGCCGCACTGCGTCACAACAAGTCACTTCTGCTGGTTGTTGAACGTCTTCCCAGTGACACACTGACTCCGTAAACAAAAAATCCTCTAACAAGGACTAAGCTTGGACTGCATGTCTTGCAACACAGCTCAAGGTCTATGGGAGAAGGTGTGGTAACAGACGGGGTTAGCGACTGAAGTGGAACCATTACCTTCCCTGGAAGCATGTTATGCTTAAATAAAAGTCCATAGGAGGCTACGCAGCTAAAGGCTCCTCTCCAAATGACAGAGTCCTCAAGGGAATATCAGAAGGAGGGAGAAAAGCACTTTCTCATCTACAGGGACCATATCCGAGAAAAGCTAAGTTCTCTCAGTGAGGGTTTCACTGGTGCAAAAGCAGCAGACTAGAAGGCAACGTTATGAAACTGCTTGACAGTCTAGTGAGTTGGCAACAACCAAAGATGTGTGACTGAGAAGCATGCAGTAAGGTATGCAGAGCATGCTGTATGCAGAGCATGCTGTATGTAGAGCATGCTGTAAGGTAAGCAGAGCATGTTGCATGGCGTGTAACATTTCTCAGAAATTCCATGACCAGTGCTAGATTGAGTAATATCGCATTACTGTCCATTGAAAGTGCACGTGCCGAGGGAATTGATTTAGACTGTTTTGTTGATGAATTTGATAGCCGGCATGATAATCGTAGAATTAAGCTGCACTAAATATACGTACTATAATCTACTTCAACTCAGGAAAGGGAAACTCGCCCTGTTGGCAACACTGCATTACTTCATGCATGCTTGCATGGGGTTTTAATATCAACATAATATTTACATTACATTCATAACTCATGATTCATTTTTGTTTTGAAGATATTTTTGCCATATTTTTGCGATTTTGTTAAAAATATATTGCAAGGAATACATATATATTTTTTTTTTTTTTTTTTTTTTTTTTTTTTTTTTTTTTTTTTTTTTTTTTTAAGTAATACGAATAACCTCCATTATCATAATGTTTGTGTAGGCATACATGTATATGTTTTACAAATGCAAGTTATGAAAGTAATGAGGTGTTATTATTGTCATTTGTTATTTCAAAGTTGAATGGGAAGAGGCTCAAGTTGAGGAGAAAGTGGCAGATGCATGCGTTGAGGTGGCTGACTCATAGCATGAGGTTCCTGCCTCAAGAGTTGCGCTTGCCTCAAGGGTTGAGGTGGCTGCGCAGAGAGAGGCTCTTGACTCACGAGTTGAGGTTCTTGAGGTGTGAGCTGCGAGAGTTGAGGTAGCGGCTGCGCAGAACGCAGTTCCTGTCTCACGAGTTGAGGTTCTTGAGGTGCTAGCCTCAAGAGTTGAGGCTCTCGCCTTGAGGAAAGTTGAGGTAGCAGCTGCGAGAGCTGAGGTGGCTGCCTCAAGGATGGTAGAGGTTGTCGTACCTCAAGAGGTTGTTGCCTCGAAGATGGTCTAACTGCAAGAAACTCTTGCCTCAATGGAAGAGGAGGATGTAAGGCATAAGACTCCTGTTCCCATTGTTGAGGTTGCCTTAAGGAAGGTGGAGGTTGCTGCACAACGCTGGTAACTGGCAACTCCCAACGCGGTAGCTCACGCATGGAGGTAGCTTGAGGAACCTCAACTTCGTACGTCTGGCAGACTGGACTGCGGTGAGGAGGAGCGCTCGCAGGAGGAGGTGTATTAACCTTCTCTGCCTGAAACTCCTGCATCAACACCGCAAGCTGAGACTGCATTGTCTGCAGTATAGACCACTAGAGTTTAAGAAAGACAACAACAAACGGAGCTACTGTCCGTTGAGACTGAGGGTCTAAAACAGCTGGTGCGGCAACAGACGGAGCTACTGCCTGTTGCGATACCACCTTGCCTCTCTGGGAGGTGTGCAGTTGTCGTACTGCAGCAAGTCCGAACTGACCCAGGGCTAATGGCTACACCTAGGAGTTGGACTTGTGCGGAAGGGACCGACTTGCACTTAAAAGCTGCAAGATTTGGTCCATGGTTTCTGCGAGAAACCTCTTCCGCAGACGAGGAATAAAAGGGCTCTCTCGTCTTTGTGTGGGTGGGGTGATCACGTCGGCAACGTGTGTAGATACACCCGAAACCACGGAGGGAAAACGTCTGTTCGTCGATCAAGGCCTGCTGAACCCATGAGTCCTTCGACATTACTTCTCCCCTGGGCTTGGGAGCTTGTAAGAGGTCCCAGACTAGGCGAACAACTGGCACGAACAGACGAACCCTCGACCGCAACACTGTAACACTTTGCGCTAATCACTTATCACTTTTGATTTTCTGTTTGCACTTATTTCACTGAACTCGAAACTTTAAGTGGTTTGTACCTGAAACACGCAATTCTATCCTTCCTTAAAAGTTAGTAATTGCGAAAACAGAATTACAATGTAACAGAAAAATCTAATGAAAGATAAATAATTCAGTGGCTGGAAAGAGACTAAACACTAGATCAAATAAACTACGTTTAAAATCTCTCACCGCATAAAGCTTGAGAACAAGAATAAAACTCTAGAAACGTTTACCTACTTCCCCTAAAGAGACTAGGGAGAAGAGCAAAAACGAAAACAACGTTACTCGCTTGAACGAAACGTTTATCCTTCTCTCTCTCCCTCCGTCTCTATCTCTCTCTCTCTCTCTCTCTTGACTTAGAACCTGAGAGAAGAGCCCAATCATATATATCGTTAAAACATATTATTGTTAAAGGAAAAAAACTGAAAGATTTCCCAAATAAAAAGTTCCTTTATTAGAATTAAAACCATTAAGCTAAGAAAGAATGAACAAAACGCTAGAAACGGTTACTCTTACTGCAACGTGACACCGTGAATGCAGAGACAAAACAAAACGTTAGTTCAACTTTGAAAACAGTACGAGACTATCAAAGAAATTCTTTCAAAAAAATTAAAATAGCATAATATGTTAACAGGTAAAACCGAAATGACGGGCTCAATGTTAATTAACTTCGGTACCAAGAAAAGACCGCCTACTATTAGGAAAGGTCGAATATAAACAAATATAAAAATTAATTTTAATAAGTTTATAATAAAAGGAAGTTAATCGAAGAGGCCTATAAAAGGCGGAGAGATATAAAATAAATCTATAACTTTTGTTAAGCAAAATTAAGAAAGAGAGTCTATACTCTCTTAGACACCAACACTTCCGTCTAAGGGAAGGGTCGGCCATTTAAAAGTGAAAGAGAGTTCATACTCTCTTCGTCACCATAATTAATCAAATTAATTCCAAAAGCTAGCTAAGCCAATGATAAAACTTCCTGAATAGCGAAAGCTAAACTCTAGAGCAAATACATCACCAAATCGTGAGCAAAAAACTCCAGAATCAACAGCGTATCCATGTAGGTCTAGCCGGAGGCACGACAGAGGAAAAATTGAGGTGGTGTCAACAAGAAGTACTGCAGTACCTGGCCACAGGTGGCGCTTGTGAGTACACCCCCCTCTTGTATAGCGATCGCTGGCGTATCCCTTCCGTAGAATTCTGTCGGGCAACGGAGTTGACAGCTACATGATTATCGGGTAAGATTAATATTGAAAAAACAAGGTTACAGATTTCAATAAAAAAATCCCAGTTTGTTCCTTCTGTCACCTAACACAGGCCACAGGAGCCTCCTTCCACTCGGTAATTCAGTTACTTGTTCGAACAGAATAAAGAGCCCAATGTTTTATATTCTAAACTTCTTGGTTATTTGTTTTCAATATTGGGAAATATAATTTAATTATAACTATTATTGTATCTATAATTTTAATAATGAGAGGTTAGGATAGAAATGTTTGCTTGATATATTTAGTCTGATAATGGGAAATGGAAGTCAAGCCCATGTTTGAACAGAGGCTGAAGTGCAAAGCTACAGTTCACCCTTATTCAAATGTGTAATTGTGTTTTTTAATTACGATCACAGGTTTTTATGATGAGGACTAGCGGGTACAACAAAGTTTAAAAAAGTTTAGTCAAGTATCATACAATTAGACTGGTACATGGTATATTTTACAAAGTTTCGAAATTAATTGATGACAATACCTAGCGCAAACCAATAATTTTCCATTAGGGTAGTAAATTCACCATAACTCAAAAACTATCACTTTCAACCAGGAATCATTATCATAAACAGGGGTAAATGTATGATAGCGGCCACCTGTATGCATGATTGCAGCTAACTTAGAATACAGCAGTGGAAGAGGGGTCGCATGGGAGCGTTAGGCCCCCCTCGTTAGGTAAGTAGGTAAGGACACAGCTTGTAGGTTAGGCTAGGGGGGAAATTTAGGTTGGTTGATGTCAATTTTAATTCAAGTGGGAGGAACTGGCCGCTGATATAAAAAGGCTCCCATAAACATTCAAAACACTACAAAATACCCAATGTAACACTTTTATTGGAGCCTTTGTATATCAGAAGCCAGTTCCTCATATGTTCATTAACCTGTTAAGCGTCACCCACGTGATAAACCGTTCACCACGATCTACTCGGTACCGCCTTCAACTGCATATTCCGTTCATGACTTTAACTGCCTTTATCAAGTCGTCAGTCTCGTGATATTACGTTTACTCGTATAGAAAGTATAGGATCACCACTTGGCAACACTCTCAGCATGTGAGGGCTGTAATTAGAAGCTTATATGATGTCTGGCAACTATTTTTCTGAAGGTAGCTTGATGTTAGAAAACTGGTTTCCTTTCAGTGCGCTTCGGCCGTTCATGCAGATAAGATTGTTTGGTGTTCCTTTTACAATGAGCGGTCTAAAGATGAAGGTTATTTCTTTAGATGAAATAAATGATATTCTTGTTGAGGAATTTGATTATTATAACCTCTTTGATAATGAGAGCACTAGTTCTGAATCCTACAGTGATGAGGATATTGAAGAAACAATGTTTTCTTTCGATACCAAGAGCGAAAATGACTTCGCATTGCCGAATGACTGGACGAGATTTCACAAAACTATATAGGATAGGAAAGGCCGAGAGAGAGAGAGAGAGAGAGAGAGAGAATAAAGTGGATAAATAATATACAAATGTATGACAAACATATTTGAAAACTATACAGGAAACGATATGGAGAGAGAGAGAGAGAGAGAGAGAGAGAGAGAGAGAGAGAGAGAGAGAGAGAGAGAGAGGGGGGGAGACTTGTCCCTATGCTTTTATTGCTGATCCTGCCGTAAGATATACGATTGAAGATAAAAAGAGCCAATTAGAATATTCAGTATTATGTAGCCTTTTGAAATGAAATAATAGTAGTATTAATTGTTTTTTTTTTATTCCACCATTTAATTAATATCCCTACTTTTAACTATAAATATGAATAATAAGCATAAAGAAATGATATTAACTTTGAAAATTTATCATTAGTGAAATGACCGCTCAGGGCGAAAAAAGCGTGACGGTACGTTAGCGGCAACCTGGTCCAGGGGGGACGCTTAACAGGTTAAAAATGGACTCAAACTAACCTAAACCTTCCCCCCTAACCTAACCTACAAGCCAACCTTACCTACTCACCTAAAAGTAGGGGGGGGGGGTCTAACGACTACTGCGAGTACCCTACACTGCTGTATCCTAAGTTATTCGTAATCATACATGCAGGTGGCCGCTATCATACATACACCACAGTTTTCCATTAGGGTAGTCAACACAACATAACTCACAATCTATCAATTTAAAGCCGGAATCATTATCATAAACGTTCAAAACACCACAAGATACCCAATATAACAGCTTTAGTTTCTACTAACCCTTTATTGTACTGTTCTATAATATTACCATATAACATTTGTACCACAATGAAGTGAAACTCAAGGTGATGTTTAGGGATAGGAGCAATATCCTCTCTATAAAATTATTGCTATGATAGAAACATGATGCAATAGCGGAACTGGCAGTAAAACTACATTTCACCCAATAATTACAAATATATCTCCTGACTTAACCTAAATTAGGAGACTGGGCCCTACCCCATAAATCTGGAACCCATATCCTCGCTTATCCAGAATTTTTGTAAGCCTGAAAATCTGGAATCAGGAGGATCTTATGGCTATAAAGACTTAAAATAATAACTACCAAACGCAATGAAGCTTTGAGATCCTTACAGTGACCGAAATAATAGTGAACTGCAAGACAGCAAAAGGAAATCGCTATGGCTGCTGTTTGTTTACAGTCTCTTCAGTTTAGTAGTATCCGTAAGCTGCGGCTTATGTAACGGCCCTCTATTAGTGACATCTCATTTGCTTCCTGTTGATGATAAGCGATACTCTGCTTCACAAGGGCCAAAAACATTCCCAATATGTAATACCCTGGAACTGACCGATGAGTACCATTATACTCTGGTGTGTCCTTATTTTAGTAACCTCAGAGAATTGTATATAAAAATATATTATTACACTAGACCAGATATTATAAATTTTAGTCAATTGTTTAAAATAGAAAATAAGAGAGAATTGTGTAACCTAGCAAAATTTGTAAAAATCACAATGGAACAGTTTTAGTTATATATTAGTTTTTTATCTAATCCATATGGGCTCATGTCCCCATTATACATGGCATATATGGGTATACGGATATATGTACAGTATTGTATAGATATGTGAATAAAAGTAGTTTTGCTTCTTTTTACTGTCATCTTATACTATTATTGTAAGTCAAATCATAATTATGTATATTTTGTTATGTACTCTCATACCCTGAGAGGGGGCGCTAGAGTTAATAAAAATCCTTAAATCCTTAAATCATTAGTCACCCTTCATTATTACAGCTATTTCCAGATTATATTACTTTATAGAATTCCTATTCTTAATCACTCAGCCCTAATTTTATCTTCGTTCGGAGCCTGTATATATATATATATATATATATATATATATATATATATATATATATATATATATATATATATATATATACATATATATATATATATATATATATATATATATATATATATATATATATATATATATATATCATTGTTTACTGTTTGTGACCACGTAACCTTAAATTCTATCTCTATTTGTATAGTTAAGTCAGAATGGGGTCATAATAAACGTAATCGTGTCATCTGTTATTACGTTATGTCCCTTCTATGTCAGCTTACTCTCACATTACTGCTTCTTTTCTTCGACCAACACGACACAAGGTGTATTATTCTTTTCTTTAATTTCCTTTGTTGTATTCGAATAACAAACTTACTGACACTGCTAACGTAATTATGTATTTTTTTTTCATCTGTTTTCTGCCTCATTTATATTTTCTAAAGCCTTTTGCTCTGAACCCTTTGAATTAATCACTATGCATTATTATTTATACCACTGTATTACGTCATTTTGCATACTTTTCATCTGTTCCAAAGCCTTTTTCTTTTGCGCATCCTTTAAACCTCCTGCATTGTGATGTTCTTTCATTCTACTCGTCTTTGATGACGAGTAGAGAAAAAGCCATATGACAAAAACTGACAAGGCAATTTATACAGAGCACTTTATAAGAGAAATTGCAAAGCAAATATCACATATATAGTCATGTATGGTTTTAAAATAACTTTAATAATTGGGCTCGGAACCTTACAAGAATGGGCCATTTCAGAAAAAGATATCTTTCCACGGAATTAATAGATCAGGGGCATAGATTCTAAAACAATAATAAGTTGCTGGGTATTTGCAATATCATGGTGAGTAGGTATTCAAAAGAAAACAGAAAAGGTAAAATAAAATGTGTATCGTTCTTCTGGTCTTACAAGAGGACAGTGAAAACCTTAGTCATACCCCAGAGTTCATTCTTGATCAAATATACGACATCCAGTAAGGTGCATTCTTATTTGTGAAGCCAAATAAGAATGATTTAATAGCTGGAGTAGTTGTTGTACTTACAGTAAAACAGAAGATACTAAGTTAAGAAGGCTCAAGCTCATAAATTGTGTAGAGAGAACCCAAATGTAAACTGAAAGTTAATAGATAGATTTGTTTTAAAAGTTTAGCACTTGCAAAAATATTTCTCAAATCAGCTTGGGGGTAGAAGGGATTTTTATCCATGATATTTCTATTCTGCTGTTATTGAAATACTGATTTCTTGTTTATATGTCAGAAATTACAAAG
>NC_090725.1:47324483-47326983 GCF_036898095.1 Palaemon carinicauda | reverse complement strand
ACCAGGTGATGGTGGTCCAGTGCGTTTACCATTTTTTTTTTCTGTTCTCTTTCTATCTCGAGAAGACTATCTTCACTTCTCGTTTCTTAAGGGAGAAATGCTGGAACTAAGATGGGAAAAGGAACACATGAAAAATGATTCTTCACTAAAAGAATTTCCTCTTTGCTGCTTCAACACCTGTCGCTGGTATCCAAGCCTTTTTTTTTTTTTTTTTTGGCAGAGGTGGGCGGTGGGGAGTGTGAAGTGGAATGGGGACCTCTGTAAATAATTGAATACAATAAATAATAAAAAGACAACCAAACAATTCAGAAACTATTGCAGCATTTTGCTTCTTCTGTCTTTTTAATCATAATGAATGAGAGATCAGTGTTTCATTGCTTTAGATTCCATTAATTTAATTGAATCGTTAAATCAGCACATTGTGGAAACAAAGAATAATAATATATGCAATTTATATTGTTTAAAAACGTTTAAATAATAAAAAAATGTATCTTAGCAAATTGTATAAATTGGAAACATATAAGAAGCTTATACCTTCAACATACATGCAATATTCTTTTTCATTCTCCATAGAATGTTGGTTTTCAGGATCAAATTTCGTTGACAGAAACGTTTAAGATTATTTTCTTTTTAATCAACATTAAAGACATTTGGTGTTCATATTCCAAGAAACTGGAGCAGCTCATGTGAAAAAAATACCATGTTCAGAATTGAATGTACTCAAAGTTCGCTCTTAAATAATAATTTAAGTCCACCAAGGAACTTTAGATAAGTCTGGCCAACACACAAAAGAAAAGAAAAAAATAAATTTCACATCTTTTATAGTGGTAATTAAGAATTTTATTGAATAATGATGTAACAATAAAGTAAAACAGTTAAGTTTATTGGGAGTTAACGTCATCAAGTAATAAAACGATGGTATTTATCAGTGGTAACAATATCAATGCCATCTCTGGTTCCCGTTGAAGTTCAAAATTGCCTTAGAGATGGTTTTGATATTATATCTTGAAAATAGAAATAATCGTAATTTGATAGAGCCAAGATTACAAACAATCAATGACTCAGGAATGGCAAAGATATATATATATATATATATATATATATATATATATATATATATATATATATATATATATATATACATATATATATACATATATATATGTATATATATATATATATATGTATATATATATATATATATATATATATATATATATATATATATATTTATACACACACACACACACACACACACACATATATATATATATATATATATATATATATGTGTGTGTGAAATTACCGTTTAAACTGGACTGTTCTCAGTCTTGTTCTTCTCTCTGAATATACCTACATACACAGATATATATGTATATATCTCAAACACACACATATACAAACACACACACACACACACACACACACACATATATATATATATATATATATATATATATATATATATATATATATATATATTATGTATGTATATATGTTTGTCTGCCTTTCCGTTTGTGTGTGTTTATGCGCCGTGTATGGTAACACCTGCACAGGTGTGTATGTTATACATGCATGAAGAACCAAACCTAGGATAACATCAATAGTGAAGCAATGTGAAGGGCGAGGAAGATATGTGGTACATAAAAATAAGTTGTTGAAAGAGATTACAAAAGTTTTTGTTTTGAAGACCAACTGTGTATGAAGAGCACAGATATATGCGGGAAAGGTACTGACATGTTGTAAACACGGGTGCAAGACCAGGCTGAGTTAAAACTGTAATATTCTTTAATATATCTATGGATAGAGTGATACAAGAAACCCGAGAAAGGAAATTAAACGGATGTTTGAATATTGCAGAAGACCCAAGAATGAAATAAAATAAGGGAATAAAGTAGTTTCATTTTACAACACAAAATAGCATGAAAATGCTCAGTACTTTCATTAGCTTATTTTCTTGTCATTAAGTAGCTTAGGGGCGAAGGTATGAAGATTTGTGATTTAAAAAATACAAATAAATAGATTGTGTAATGGTTGACGTTTTACAAAATTTAATGCAGAGATTGGGTGAAGTGAAGAGAAGTTGCAGAATCTGGTAAGATTCAAAAAGTATTTGAAAGAGAAAATAATTATACAAATGCAACATGGAATAAAGCTAATAGGACAATTAGAAACTAGTGTGATGGAACATTGTTTGTTAATGTGGATGCTGGAAGAACGGAAGTGGCTGTTTCTCAAAAGTAAATCTGCAATCAAGTATCACACCTTTCAATTCTAAATGAGTTGTATGTAGTTAAAAAAGAACTTTTCAATCATAAGATCTGGATGTCGAGAAACCATTTGGTTTGCTTGGCGTTGTCAGGTGTAGAAGAAAAGAAGAATTTGTAAAGAATAGCCTATACTGTTTGGAAATATATATGTCGGAGGATGGCAATGTGAGGAAAAATGAATAATAGAACATGTGAATCATGAAAGGTAACAGCATGTGTGTAAAAGTAAG
>NC_090725.1:47319483-47321983 GCF_036898095.1 Palaemon carinicauda | reverse complement strand
ATTCAACATAGAAAAAAAAACAGTCTCTGAAAGTTTGAACTTATGAAGTTCTACCGATTCAACTACCTGATTGGTCATTCCACGACTCGGTCACAGCTGGAATAAAACTTCTAACATATTGTGTAATATTGAGCCTCGTGATGGAGAAGGTATGACTATTATAATGATCTGCATACCTAGTATTACGAACAGGATGATACTGTCCGGGAAGATCTGAATGCAAAGGATTGTCAGAATTATAAAACATCTTGAGGTATATATGGTATACAGTTATACACACTTCATGACTTAATTCATCATTCTATGGCTATCGAATAATTGATGATCGTGATATATTTAAAAGAGTATCGTGATATATCTGCTAAACATTATATTCCATAATATCTCTACAATGTTGAACCTCTTAAACTATGATGAAAGAAAGGAAAGTTAACAGCCTTGCTTTTGGAAGTAAAGAATTTATTAGAAAGTTCTAGTTTTCAAAGGCTTCAATATCGTTGTGGAGTCAGCATTTATCATCACAATTAGTGCAAATTAAATCAGGTGAATAATTAGAATGTTATGAGGAAAGTAAAATCAGAGGAATATCTCTAATTCCTTTAAAAGAAATCAATTAGAAAAAAGATACTTATGACTTTAAATGGAAAATTAGTCGAAAATTGTTCAATGCAATCAATGCTGAAAATACGAGATATTTGAACGTTTATTTAAATTATGAGGGTGAAATTCCAATTTTTTATCCGGGAATAAAACAATAAAATCCTCTCTTTTGACCTTGAACATTTTAACCACTGTTCCATAAAAATGTCTCCTAGTTTAAAACTTTAAAGACCCTTTTCTTTGACATTTTAGCCAATGTTCCATGAAAGGTTTTAGGACTTTGAAGATTTTTTCTCTGAGTAATCAGACATTTCGTATTGAAATATATAATTACATTGTAAAGAAAATGGCAGAGCATCGGCTTTCTTATAACCTCGTAAATGTAAAATATTTACAGTCCAGTAAACATCGGCTTTCTTATGACCTAATAAATCTAAATATTTACAGTTCCAATATATGTCTGTACTGAAAAACATTTTATAAATAACTGTTTCAGAATATGCATTTAATGTATTTCATACTGATTTCTATAATTTTTTCTCTTCCAACGGGATTTTGAAAAAGTGTATATTTTTTGTCTGACTTGCGTCGTAGGCACCATGGCTCTTGTAAAATGCCGCCGATGGTTTATTGTCAGCATCAACAGTGTGGTTACAGCAACTGATGTCATTCTGGAGGCCTTCCTGAAATGAAGGATGATAGGATTGTACAATAGACTAAAAAACCATGAATGAATAAGGAGAAAGAAAATCATGAAATAATGAAATAAATAAACTGCAAGAGCAGTAATGAACAATTGAAATAACATATTTTAAGAACAGTAACAACATCAGAATAGATCGTTCATAAACAAACTATATAATTAGACTTATGTCAGCCTATTCAACATAAAAACATTCGTTGAAAGTTTGAATTTTTAAAGTTCCACCGATTTAACGACCTGGTTAGGAAGATCATTCCACAACTTGGTCACAGGTGGAATAAAACTTCTAGAGTACTGTGTAGTATTGAGCCTTATGATGGAGAAGGATCAAAGTATGCCACATAATAAAATTGATCTTTTAAAGCACTGCAAGAAATTATAGCTACTACTTGATGAAATATAAACGCTACACTAGCCCTTTTAACTATTGTCTACTTGACATGATGAATGAGGATAAATATGGCATCTTCATTTCATTTGATCTTAGTGCTTCTTTTGTTACATCAGTGCATGAACTGATTCTTAATGATTTACAGTACATTGCTATTGAAGACCAAGATTTTGAGTATCTAAAAGATTACTTGGTTGACAGAATCTACCGTGTACGTGTTGAAATATCTCACTTATCGTATGAATACTGTTAAAAAAATGTAATTTTAATCGGAAATGCCCCGTAAAAATATACTGTTTTCAGCCGTATTTCAGTAAAATACAGGCGACCGTAATTTTACCTGACCTTGTTATTATCCTTTTAGGGTTGGTGACCGTCTATATATCAGCTTTTAAAATGGTCAAAATCCTGGAATAAATGCTGTCAGGCCTTTACATTTATTTATTTATTTATTTTTTTTTTTTTAATACAAATTTTAAAGAGGTGTACCCCAGGGAAGTGTACTACGAGCAATCTTATTTTCTATAAAAAGTACTGCAGTGTTGAAACTATTTTTAATGATACACGATTATACTTCTTCAAAACTGACATTGATGATACAGCTGAGAATTTATACGGCGTTGTTACTGGTGGTATCGTATGGATTACAATTAAACAACTAAAACTAAATGCAAATAAAACTTAAGAGTTCATGTTAGTAGAAAACAATAAATATCAAATAACCATGGTGATATGCAAATAAATATCATTAACAGCCTAGTCTCAATATCTATTTCATGGCCTAGGTGTAATACTGGACTATAATC
>NC_090725.1:47274483-47314483 GCF_036898095.1 Palaemon carinicauda | reverse complement strand
TATCTGGCACTAATTTCCATCTTCTGGAGATGTGAACATTATAGATGTTGTCTGAGCAAAGATCTGGCAGTAATTTCCGTCTTCTGAAAGTGTTTTGAACATTGTAGATGCTTTCTGAGCAAAGATCTGGCAGTAATATCCGTCTTCTGGAAGTGTTTTGAACATTGTAGATGCTTTCTGAGCGAAGATCTGGCAGTAATTTCTGTCTTCTGGAGATATGAACATTATATATGTTGTCTGAGCAAATATCTGGCACTAATTTCCATCTTCTGGAGATGTGAACATTATAGATGTTGTCTGAGCAAAGATCTGGCAGTAATTTCCGTCTTCTGAAAGTGTTTTGAACATTGTAGATGCTCTCTGAGCAAAGATGTGGCAGTAATATCCGTCTTCTGGAAGTGTTTTGAACATTGTAGATGCTTTCTGAGCAAAGATCTGCCAGTAATTTCTGTCTTCTGAAAGTGTTTTGAACATTATAGATGCTTTTTGAGCAAAGATCTGGCAGTAATATCCGTCTTCTGAAAGTGTTTTGAACATTGTAGATGCTTTCTGAGCAAAGATCTGGCAGTAATTTCCATCTTCTGGAAGTGTTTTGAACATTATAGATGCTTTTTGAGCAAAGATCTGGCAGTAATTTCCGTCTTCTGGGAGTGTTTGGAACATTATATATGCTGTCTTAGCAAATATCTGGCACTAATTTCCATCTTCTGGAAGTGTTTTGAACATTATAGATGTTGTCTGAGCAAAGATCTGGCAGTAATTTCTGTCTTCTGGAAGTGTTTTGAACATTATAGATTCTTTCTGAGCAAATATATGGCAGGAATTTCCGTCTTCTGGAAGTGTTTTGAACATTATAGAAGCCTTCTGAGCAAAGATCTGGCAGTAATTTCCATCTTCTGGAAGTGTTTTGAACATTATAAATGCTTAATGAGCAAAGATCTGGCAGTAATTTCCGTCTTCTGGAAGTGTTTGGAACATTATATATGCTGTCTTAGCAAATATCTGGCACTAATTTCCATCTTCTGGAAGTGTTTTGAACATTATAGATGTTGTCTGAGCAAAGATCTGGCAGTAATTTCTGTCTCCTGGAAGTGTTTTGAACATTATAGATTCTTTCTGAGCAAATATATAGCAGGAATTTCCGTCTTCTGAAAGTGTTTTAAACATTGTAGATGCTTTCTGAGCAAAGATCTGGCAGTAATTTCCATCTTCTGGAAGTGTTTTGAATATTATAGATGCTTTCTGAGCAAAGATCTGGCAGTAATTTCCGTCTTCTGGAAGTGTTTGGAACATTATATATGCTGTCTTAGCAAATATCTGGCACTAATTTCCATCTTCTGGAGATGTGAACATTATAGATGTTGTCTGAGTAAAGATCTGGCAATAATTTCTGTCTTCTGGAAGTGTTTTGAACATTATAGATTCTTTCTAAGCAAATATATGGCAGTAATTTACGTCTTCTGGAAGTGTTTTGAACATTATAGATTATTTCTGAGCAAATATCTGGCAGTAATTTCCGTCTTCTGAAAGTGTTTTGAACATTGTAGATGCTTTCTGAGCAAAGATCTGGCAGTAATTTCCATCTTCTGGAAGTGTTTTGAACATTATAGATGCTTTCTGAGCAAAGATCTGACAGTAATTTCCGTCGTCTGGAAGTGTTTGGAACATTATATATGCTGTCTTAGCAAATATCTGGCACTAATTTCCATCTTCTGGAGATGTGAACATTATATATGTTGTCTGAGCAAAGATCTGGCAGTAATTTCTGTCTTCTGGAAGTGTTTTGAACATTATAAATGCTTATTGAGCAAATATATGGCAGGAATTTCCGTCTTCTGGAAGTGTTTTGAACATTATAGATGCCTTTTGAGCAAAGATCTGGCAGTAATTTCCGTCTCCTGGAAGTGTTTTGAACATTACAGATGTTTTCTGAGCAAAATCTGGAAGTAATTTCCGTCTTCTGGAAGTGTTTGGAACATTATAGATTCTTTCTGAGCAAATATCTGGCAGTAATTTCCGTCTTCTGAGAGTGTTTTGAACATTGTAGATGCTTTCTGAGCAAAGATCTGGCTATAATTTCCATCTTCTGGAAGTGATTTGAACATTATAGATGCTTTCTGAGCAAAGATCTGGCAGTAATTTCAGTCTTCTGGAAGTGTTTGGAACATTATATATGCTTTCTTAGCAAATATCTGGCACTAATTTCCATCTTCTGGAAGTGTTTTGAACATTATAGATGTTGTCTGAGCAAAGATCTGGCAGTGATTTCCGTCTTCTGAAAGTGTTTTGAACATCATAGATTCTTTCTGAGCAAATATATGGCAGGAATTTCCGTCTTCTGGAAGTGTTTTGAACATTATAGAAGCCTTTTGAGCAAAATCTGCAAGTAATTTCCGTCTTCTGGAAGTGTTTTGAACATTATAGATTCTTTCTGAGCAAAGATGTGGTAGCAATTTCCGTCTTCTAAAAGTGATTTGCACATCATAGATGCTGTCTGAGCATAGATCTAGCGGTAAATTCCATCTTCATGAAGTGTTTTGAACATTATAGATGCTTTCTTAGCAAATATCTGGCACAAATTTCCATCTTCTGGAGATTTGAACATTATAGATGTTGTCTGAGCAAAGATCTGGCAGTAATTTCCGTCTTCTTTAAGTGTATTGAACATCAAGGATTCTTTTTGAGCGAAGATATGGCAGTAATTTCCGTCTTCTGGAAGTGTTTTGAACATTATAGATGCTTTTTGAGCCAAAATCTGGTAGTGATTTCCGTCTTCTGGAAGTGTCTTGTACATCATTGATGATTTTTGAGCAAAGATCTGGGAGTATTTTCCGTCTTTTGGAAGTGTTTTGAACATTATAGATACTTTCTGAGCAAAGATCTGGCAGTAATTTCCATCTTCTAGAAGTGTTTTGAACATTTTAGATGCTTTCTAAGCATAGATCTGGCAGTAATTTTCGTCTTATGGAAGTGTTTTCAACATTATAGATACTTTCTGAGCAAAGATAGTGCAGTAATTTTCGTATACTGGAAGTGTTTTGAGCATCATAGACGCTGTCTGAGCAAAGATCTGGCAGTAACTTCCGTCTTCTGGAAATGTTTTGAACCTTAAAGATGCTTTTTGAGCGAAGTTCTGCTATTAATTTTCGTCTTCTGGAAGTATTTTGAACATTATAGATGCTTTTTGAGCAAAGATATGGCTGTAACTTCCGTATTCTGGAAGTGTTTTGATCATTATAGATACTTTTTGAGCAAAGATCTGGCAGTAATTTCCGTCTTCTGAAAATGTTTACAACATTATAGATGCTTTTTGAACAAAGATCTAGCAGTAACTCTAGTCTTCTGGTAGTGTTTCGAACATTATAAATGATTTTAGAGCGAAGATCTGGCAGTAATTTCATTCTTTTGGAAGTATTTTGAACATTATATAGACTCTTTTTGAGCAAAGATCTGGCATTAATCTTTGTCCTTTGGAGGTGTTTTGAAGATTATAGATGGTGTCTGACCAAAGATTGGGCTATAATATTCGTCTTCTGGAATTGTTTTGAACATTAGAGATGCTTTCTGAGCAAAGATCTGGTAATAATTTCCCTCTTCTGGATGTGTTTTGAACATTTTGGATGCATTCTAAGCAAAAATATGGCAGTAATTTCCGTCTTCTGCAAGTATTTTGAACATTATTGATGTTTCTTGAGCAAAGATCTGGCAGTAATTTCTGTCTTCTGGAAGAGTTTTGAACATTATAGATGGTTTCGGAGCAAAGATCTGGCAGTATTCTTCGTCTTCTGGAAGTGTATACAGATAAGGTCTGAACATATATCTCCCTATAATTTCCGTTTTCCGGGATTGTTCTGAACATCATAGATGCTTTCTGAGCAAAGATCTAGCAGTAACTTCCACCTTCTGGAAGTGTTTTGAACACTATAGATGCTCTGTGAGAATAGATATGGCAGTAATTTCTTTCTTTTGGAAGTGTTTTGAACATTATAGATGCTTTCTGAGCAAAGATTTGGCAGTAATTTCCGTCTTCTGGAAGTGTTTTGAACATTATATAGATTCTTTTTTAGGTAGATTCTTTTTGAGCAAAGATCTGTCGGTAATTTCTTTCTTTTGGAGTTGTTTTTAACATTATAGATGCATTCTGAGCAAAGACTGGGCTGCAATATTTGTCTTCTGGAATTGTTTTGAACATTAGAGATGCTTTCTGAGCAAAGATCTGGTAATAATATCCGTCTTCTGGATGTGTTTTATACATTTTAGATGCATTCCAAGCAAAGATATGTCAGTAATTCCCGTATTCTGAAAGTGTTTTGAACATTATAGATACTGTCTGAACAAAGATATGGCAGAAATATCCGTCTTCTGTAAGTGTTTTGAATATTATAGATGCTTTCTGAACAAAGATCTGGCAGTAATTTCAGTCTTCTGGAGGTGTTTTGAACATTTTAGATGTTTCTGAGCTAAGATCTGGCATTAAGTTTCTGTCTTCTGGAAGTGTTTTGAACATTATGGATACTGATCAAAGATCTGGTAGTAATTTTCGTCTTATGGAAGTGTTTTGAACATTATAGATGCTTTCTGAGTAAAGTTCAGGCAGTAATTTCCGTTACCTGGAAGTGTTTTGAACACTACAGATGCTATCTGAGCAAAGATATAGCAGTATTTTCCGTCTTCTGGAAGTGTTTTGAACATTTTAGATGCTTTTTAAGCAAAGATATGGCAGTAATTTCCTTCATCTGAAAGTGTTTTGAACATTATGGATGCTGTCTGAGCAAAGGTCCGGCAGTAATTTCTGTCTTCTGGAAGTATTTGAATATTATAGATGCTGTCCGAGCAAAGTTCTGGCAGTAATTTTCGTCTTGTGGGAGTGTTTTGAACATTATAGAAGCTTTCTGAGTTAAGATCTGGCAGTAACAGGCAGTAATATCCACCTTCTGGAAGTGTTTTGAACATTTTGGATGCTTTCGGAGCAAAGATCAGGCAGTAATTTCCATCTTTTGGAAGTTTGTTGCACATCATAGATACTGTCTGAGCATAGGTCTTGTAGTAATATCCGTCTTCTGGGACTGTTTTGAACATTCAGGAAGGTTTCAGAGCAAAGATCTGGTAGTAATTTCCGTCTTCTGGAAGTATTATGAACATTATAGATGATTTCTGAGTAAAGATGTGGCATGAATTTCCTTCTTCTGGAAGTGTTTTGAACCTTTTAGATGCTTTCTGAGTAAAGATAGGGCAGTAATTTTCATCTTCTGTATGTTTTGAACAATATATATGCTGTCTGAAGAAGATATTGCGGTAATTTTCGTCTTCTGGAAGTGTTCTGAACATTATGGATGCTTTCTGAGCAAAGATCTCTCAGTATTTTCCGTCTCCTGGAAGTACTTTGAATACTATATATACTGTCTGTGCAAATATCTGGCAGTAATTTCTGTCTTTTGAAAGTGTTTAGAATATTAGAGATGCAGTCTGAGCACTTTCCGTCTTCAAGAAGTGTTTTGAACATCATAGATATTGCCTGAGCTAAAATCTGGCAGTAATTTTATATTTTTTGGAACTGTTTTGATCATTATAGATGCTTGTTGAGCAAAGATCTGACAGTAATATCAGTATTATGTGAGTTTTTTGAAAATTATAGATGCTGTGTGAGTAAAGATCTAGCAGTAATTTCCGACTTTTGGGAGTGTTTTGAACATTATTGATGCTTCTTGAGCAAAGATCTGGCAGTAATTTACGTCTTCTGGAAGTGTTTCGAACATTTTAGATGCTTTTTAAGCAAAGATCTGGCTGTAATTTCCGTGTTTTGGAAGTGTTTTGAACATATCGGATGCTGTCTGAGCAAGGATATTGCAGCAATTTCTGTCTTGTGGAAAGGTTTTGAACATTATAAATGCTGTTTGAACAAAGATCTGGTAGAAATATCCATCCTCTGGAAGTGTTTTGAACATTATATAAGATTCTTGAGCAATGATCTGGCAGTAATATCCGTCTCCTGGAAGTGTTTTAAACATTATAGTTGCTTTCTGAGCAAAGATCTGGCAGTAATTTCCATCTTCTGGAAGTTTTTGCACATCATATATGCTGTCTGAGCATAGATCTTCTAGTAATTTCCGTGTTTTGGAAGTGTTTTGAACATTATAGATGCTTTCTGAGCGAAGATCTTGTAGTAATTTCCGTCTTCTGGAAGTGTTTTGAACATTATAGATGCTTTTTGAGCAAAGATCTGGCAGTAATTTCCGTCTTCTGAAAATGTTTAGAACATTATAGATGCTTTTTTAACAAAGATCTAGCAGTAACTCTAGTCTTCTGGTAGTGTTTCGAACATTATAGATGATTTTTGAGCGAAGATCTGGCAGTAATTTCATTCTTTTGGAAGTATTTTGAACATTATATAGACTCTTTTTGAGCAAAGATCTGGCATTAATCTTTGTCCTTTGGAGGTGTTTTGAAGATTATAGATGGTGTCTGACCAAAGATTGGGCTATAATATTCGTCTTCTGGAATTGTTTTGAACATTAGAGATGCTTTCTGAGCAAAGATCTGGTAATAATTTCCCTCTTCTGGATGTGTTTTGAACATTTTGGATGCATTCTAAGCAAAAATATGGCAGTAATTTCCGTCTTCTGCAAGTATTTTGAACATTATTGATGTTTCTTGAGCAAAGATCTGGCAGTAATTTCTGTCTTCTGGAAGAGTTTTGAACATTATAGATGGTTTCGGAGCAAAGATCTGGCAGTATTCTTCGTCTTCTGGAAGTGTATACAGATAAGGTCTGAACATATATCTCCCTATAATTTCCGTTTTCCGGGATTGTTCTGAACATCATAGATGCTTTCTGAGCAAAGATCTAGCAGTAACTTCCACCTTCTGGAAGTGTTTTGAACACTATAGATGCTCTGTGAGAATAGATATGGCAGTAATTTCTTTCTTTTGGAAGTGTTTTGAACATTATAGATGCTTTCTGAGCAAAGATTTGGCAGTAATTTCCGTCTTCTGGAAGTGTTTTGAACATTATATAGATTCTTTTTTAGGTAGATTCTTTTTGAGCAAAGATCTGTCGGTAATTTCTTTCTTTTGGAGTTGTTTTTAACATTATAGATGCATTCTGAGCAAAGACTGGGCTGCAATATTTGTCTTCTGGAATTGTTTTGAACATTAGAGATGCTTTCTGAGCAAAGATCTGGTAATAATATCCGTCTTCTGGATGTGTTTTATACATTTTAGATGCATTCCAAGCAAAGATATGGCAGTAATTCCCGTATTCTGAAAGTGTTTTGAACATTATAGATACTGTCTGAACAAAGATATGGCAGAAATATCCGTCTTCTGTAAGTGTTTTGAATATTATAGATGCTTTCTGAACAAAGATCTGGCAGTAATTTCAGTCTTCTGGAGGTGTTTTGAACATTTTAGATGTTTCTGAGCTAAGATCTGGCATTAAGTTTCTGTCTTCTGGAAGTGTTTTGAACATTATGGATACTGATCAAAGATCTGGTAGTAATTTTCGTCTTATGGAAGTGTTTTGAACATTATAGATGCTTTCTGAGTAAAGTTCAGGCAGTAATTTCCGTTACCTGGAAGTGTTTTGAACACTACAGATGCTATCTGAGCAAAGATATAGCAGTATTTTCCGTCTTCTGGAAGTGTTTTGAACATTTTAGATGCTTTTTAAGCAAAGATATGGCAGTAATTTCCTTCATCTGAAAGTGTTTTGAACATTATGGATGCTGTCTGAGCAAAGGTCCGGCAGTAATTTCTGTCTTCTGGAAGTATTTGAATATTATAGATGCTGTCCGAGCAAAGTTCTGGCAGTAATTTTCGTCTTGTGGGAGTGTTTTGAACATTATAGAAGCTTTCTGAGTTAAGATCTGGCAGTAACAGGCAGTAATATCCACCTTCTGGAAGTGTTTTGAACATTTTGGATGCTTTCGGAGCAAAGATCAGGCAGTAATTTCCATCTTTTGGAAGTTTGTTGCACATCATAGATACTGTCTGAGCATAGGTCTTGTAGTAATATCCGTCTTCTGGGACTGTTTTGAACATTCAGGAAGGTTTCAGAGCAAAGATCTGGTAGTAATTTCCGTCTTCTGGAAGTATTATGAACATTATAGATGATTTCTGAGTAAAGATGTGGCATGAATTTCCTTCTTCTGGAAGTGTTTTGAACCTTTTAGATGCTTTCTGAGTAAAGATAGGGCAGTAATTTTCATCTTCTGTATGTTTTGAACAATATATATGCTGTCTGAAGAAGATATTGCGGTAATTTTCGTCTTCTGGAAGTGTTCTGAACATTATGGATGCTTTCTGAGCAAAGATCTCTCAGTATTTTCCGTCTCCTGGAAGTACTTTGAATACTATATATACTGTCTGTGCAAATATCTGGCAGTAATTTCTGTCTTTTGAAAGTGTTTAGAATATTAGAGATGCAGTCTGAGCACTTTCCGTCTTCAAGAAGTGTTTTGAACATCATAGATATTGCCTGAGCTAAAATCTGGCAGTAATTTTATATTTTTTGGAACTGTTTTGATCATTATAGATGCTTGTTGAGCAAAGATCTGACAGTAATATCAGTATTATGTGAGTTTTTTGAAAATTATAGATGCTGTGTGAGTAAAGATCTAGCAGTAATTTCCGACTTTTGGGAGTGTTTTGAACATTATTGATGCTTCTTGAGCAAAGATCTGGCAGTAATTTACGTCTTCTGGAAGTGTTTCGAACATTTTAGATGCTTTTTAAGCAAAGATCTGGCTGTAATTTCCGTGTTTTGGAAGTGTTTTGAACATATCGGATGCTGTCTGAGCAAGGATATTGCAGCAATTTCTGTCTTGTGGAAAGGTTTTGAACATTATAAATGCTGTTTGAACAAAGATCTGGTAGAAATATCCATCCTCTGGAAGTGTTTTGAACATTATATAAGATTCTTGAGCAATGATCTGGCAGTAATATCCGTCTCCTGGAAGTGTTTTAAACATTATAGTTGCTTTCTGAGCAAAGATCTGGCAGTAATTTCCATCTTCTGGAAGTTTTTGCACATCATATATGCTGTCTGAGCATAGATCTTCTAGTAATTTCCGTGTTTTGGAAGTGTTTTGAACATTATAGATGCTTTCTGAGCGAAGATCTTGTAGTAATTTCCGTCTTCTGGAAGTGTTTTGAACATTATAGATGCTTTTTGAGCAATGACATGGCAGTAATTTCAGTCTTCTGGAAGTGTTTTGGACATTATATATGCAGTCTGAGCAAATATTTGGTAGTAATTTCTATCTTTTGGAAGTGTTTTGAACATTATAGATGCGGTCTAAGCAAAGATCTGGCAGTAATTTCCTTATTTTGAAAGGATTAAAATATTATAGATGCAGTTTGAGCAAAGATCTTGTGGTAATTTCCGTGTTCTTGAAGTGTTTTGAACATTATATATGGTTTCTGAGCAAAAATCTGACAATAATTTCTGTTTTCTGGAAGTATTTTGAATATCATAGATACTGCCGAAGCTGAGATCTGGCAGTAATTTTCTGTGTTTTTGAAGTATTTTTAATATTATAGATGCTTATTGAGCAAAGGGCATGCAGTAATTTCAGTCTTATGTCAGTGTTTTGAAAATTATAGATGCTGTGTGAGCAAACATCTAGCAGTATTTTGAACATGATTGATGCGCTCTGAGCAAAAATATGGCAGTAATTTCGGTCGTCTGAAAGTGTTTTGAACACTGCAGATGGTTTCTGAGCAATGATCTGGTAGTGATTTCCGTCTTCTGGAAGTGTTTTGAACATTATAGATGCTGTGTGAGCAAAGATATGGCAGTAATTCTTTCCTTAGGAAGTATTTTGAACATTTTAGATGATTTCGGGCTAAAGATATTGGCATTAATTTCTGTCTTTTGGAAGTGTTTTGAACATTGCAGATGGCTTCTGAGCAAAGATCTGGCAGTAAGTTCTCTCTTCTGGAAGTAATTTGAACACTGTAGATTCTTTTTGCGCAAAGATCTGGTAGTAATTTCTGTCCTTTGGAAGTGTTTTGAACATTAAAGATCCTGTCTGCGCAAATATCAAAGATCAAAGATCAGGCAGTTATTTTCATCTATTGGAAGTGCTCTGAACATTATAAATGCTGTTTGTGCAAAGATATAGCGGTAATTTCCTTCTTCTTGAAGTGTTTTGAACATTATATATGCTTTTTGAGCAAAGATCTGGCAGTAATTTCCGTCTCCTGGAAGTGTTTTGAACATTACAGATGTTTTCTGAGCAAAGCTCTGGCACTAATTTCCGTCTTCTGGAAGTTTTTTGCATATCATAGATGCCGTCTGAGCATAGATCTTTTAATAATGTCCGTCTTCTGGGAGTATTTTGAACATTTAGGAAGCTCTCTGAGCAAAGATCTGTCAATAATGTCCATATCCTGGAAGTGTTTTGAACAATATAGATGCTTTCTGAGCAAAGTAATGGCAGTAACTTCAGTCTTCTGGAAGTTTTTTGCACATTATAGATTCTGTCTGAGCATAGATCTTCTAATAATTTCCGTGTTCTGAAAGTATTTTGAACATTATAGATGCTTTCTGATCAAAGATGTGGCAGTAATTTCCGTGTTCTGGGATTATTCTGAACATTTAAGATGATTTTTGTGCAAAGTTCTGGCAGTAGTTTCTGTTTCCGGAAGTGTTTTGAACATTGTAGAGGCTTTCTGATCAAAGATGTGGCAGTAATTTCCGTCTTCTGGAAGTGTTTTGAACATTCAAGATGATTTCTGCGCAAAGATTTGTCAGTAATTTCAGTCTTCTGGAAGTGTTATGAACATTATAGATTCTTTCTGAGCAAATATCTGGCAGTAATTTCCCTGTTCTGGAAGTGTTTTGAACATTATAGATTCTTTCTGTGCAAAGATCTGTCAGTTATTTCAGTCTTCTGGAAGTGTTTTGAACATTATTCATGCTTTCTGAGCAAAGATCTGGCCGTAATTTCCGTCTTCGGGAAGTGTTTTGAACATTATAAATGCTGTCTGAGCAAAGTTCTGGTAGTGATTTCCGTCTTTTAGAAGTATTTTGAACATTATAGATGCTGTCTAATCGAAGATATGGCAGTAATTACCGTCTTCTGGAAGTGTTTTGAACATTTATGATGCTCTCTAAGCAAAGATCTGGCAGGAATTTCCGTCTTCCGGAAGTGTTTTGAACATCATAGATGCTTTCTGAGGAAAGATCTGTCAATAATTTCCGTTTTATATTAGTTTTTTTTAACATTATAGATCTGTCTCATTAAAGATCTGACAGTAATTTCCGTGTTTTGGGAGTATATTGAATATTTAGGATGTTTTTTTGAGCAAAGAACTTGCAGTAAATTCTGTCTTGTGGAAGTATTTTGAACATTATAGATGCTGTCTCAGCAAAGATCAGGCAGTAATTTCTGTCTTTTGGGAGTGTTTTGAACATTTAAAATGCTTTCTGAGTAAAGATCTGGCAGTAATTTCTGTCTTCTGGGAGTGTTTTGAACATTTAAGATGTTTTTTGAGCAAAGAACTTGCAGTAAATTCTGTCTTGTGGAAGTATTTTGAACACTATAGATGCTTTCTAAGCAAAGATCTGGTAGTAGGTTGGCCAAGGCACCAGCCGCCCGTTGAAATACTACCGCCAGAGAGTTATGGGGTCCTTTGACTGGCCAGACAGTACTACGTTGGATCCTTCTCTTTGGTTACGGTTCTTTCTCTTTGCCTACACATACGCCGAATAGTCTAGCCTATTCTTAACAGATTCTCCTCTGTCCTCACACACCTGACAACACTGAGGTTACTAAACAATTCTTCTTCGCTCAAGGGGTTAACTACTGCACTGTATTTGTTCTGTGGCTACTTTCCTCTTAGTAAGGGTAGAAGAGACTCTTTAGCTATGGTAAGCAGCTCTTCTAGGAGAAGGACACTCCAAAATCAAACCATTGTTCTCTAGTCTTGGGTAGTGCCATAGCCTCTGTACCATGGTCTTCCACTGTCTTGGGTTAGAGTTCTCTTGCTTGAGGGTACAATCAGGCACACTATTCTATTTAATTTCTCTTCCTCTTGTTTTGTTAAAGTTTTCATAGTTTATATAGGAAACATTTATTTTAATGTTACTCTTCTTAAAATATTTTATTTTTCCTTCTTTCCTTTCCTTACTGGGCTATTTTCCCTGTTGGGGCCCCTGGGCTTATAGCATTTTGCTTTTCCAGCTAGGGTTGTAGCTTAGCAAATAATAATAATAATAATAATAATAATAGTAATTTCTTTCTTTTGGAAATGTTTTGAACATTATAGATGCTGTCTGATCAAAGATGTGGCAGTAATTTCCGTCTTTTGGAAGTGTTTTGAACATTAAAGATGCTTTCTGAGCAGGGATCTTGCAGTAATGTCTGATATTTAGAACTATTTTGAACATTATAAATACTGTCTGATCAAAGATCTTGAAGTATTTACCGTCTTCTGGGAGTGTTTTGAACATTTAAGATGCCTTCTTAGTAAAGATCTGGCAGTAATTGTCGTCTTCTGGTAGTATTTTGAACATTATAGATACTGTCTGATCAAAGATATGGTAGTAATTTTCATGCTCTGGTAGTGTTCTGATAATTCGAGATGCTTTCTGAGTAAGGATCTGGCAGTAATTTCTTTGTTCTGGAAGGGTTTTGAACATTATATAAGCTTTCTAAGCAAAGACCTGTCAGTATTTTCCATCTTTTGGAAGTGCTTTGAATATTATAGATGCTTTTTGAGCAAAGATCTGTAAGCATTTTCCGTCTTCTGGGAGTGTTCTGAACATTATAGATGCTTTCTCTGTAAAGATTTCTCAATAATTTCCGTCTTCTGGATGTGTTTTGAACATTATAGATGATTTCTGAGTAAATATGTGGTTGTAATTTCAGTCTTCTGGAAGTGTTTTGAATATTATATATGCTTTCTCAGCAAAGATCTGGCAGTTATTTCCGTCTTCTGGAATAGTTTTGAACAATATTTATGTTTTGTCTGAGCAAAGATGTGGCTGTAATTTCCATCTTTTGGAAGTGTTTTGAACATTATAGATGCCGTCCGAGGAAAGATGTGGCTGTAATTTCCGTCTTCTGGAAGTGTTTTGAACATTATAGGTGCTGTCTGAGGAAAGGTATGGCGGAAATTTCCGTCTTTTGGCAGAGGTTTGAAGATTATAGATGCTGTGTGAGCAAATATCTGGCAGCAATTGTCGTCGTCTGGAAGTGTTTCGAAAACTATAGATTTTATCTGAGCAAAGATGTGGCTGTAATTTCCGTCTTTTGGAAGTGTTTTGAACATTATAGATGCTCTCTGAACAAAGATGGGGCAGTTATTCCCGTCTACTGGAAATGTTTTGAACATTGTAGATGCTTTCTGAGCAAAATCTGGCAGTAATTCCCGTCTTCTGGAAGAGTTTCAAACATCATAGATTCTTTCTGAGCAAAGATCTGGCAGTAATTCCTATATTCTAGAAGTGTTTTGATAATTATAGATGCTTTCCGACCAAAGATCTGGCAGTAGTTTTCGTCTTCTGGAAGTGTTCTGAACATTATAGATGCTTTCTGAGCAAAGATCTGGCAGTATTTCACGTCTTTTGGAATGGTTAGAGCAATGTATATGCTTTCTGAGCATAGATCTGTCAGTAATTTCCCTTTTTTGTAAGTATTTTGAACATTATAGATGCTTTCTGAGCAAAGATTTGGCAGAAATTTCCGTCTTCTAAAAGTTCTTTGAACATTTTAGATGCTTTCTGATCATAGATCTGGCAGTAATTGTTCGGGTCCTGGCTCTCAACTAGAAATGTAGAAGTTGTCATTTCCGTAGTCCACTGGCCAGGAACATATATATTCAATGTGATATATTTTACTTATAGAAGTGGTAAAACTGGCAAATACTAAAAGTACTGATAATATCTGACAGACTAACAGAATCTAGAAATATCTAATTAGAGTTTTTTTTTTAAGATTACCTGACTACCTTCACAATAAAAGGAAAGATTATCTTTATAAACTAAGGCATATAAGTATTATTTTATTCAATTAACACACAAAGTAAACTTATAAAATGAATAGTTTAAGAGCTGCACTAAGTGGAAGGAAAGGCAGACCAACGGACAAAGAACAACTATATCGTAAAGTCCAAACTATAGTTAACTCCACCATCGAAGGTGGAAGGAGGTTATGTATTACAATCTGTTTGTGTATGTGTGTGTATATGTTTATTTGTGAACAGCTTCCTGACCACAATTTCAATCGTAGAGTAATGAAATTTGCAGAGATTAACTGTCATGTAAAAAGTTAGAATTGATTAAATTTTGGGAGATCAAGGTCAAAGGTCAAAATAAAAAATGAAGGCTATAATCGAGCAAAAGGTCAAGAAATAATCTGCCGAGGCGGAGGTCTGCACTCTACTGAGTGCCCCTATAGTTAGGTATGTAGTTAGTTCTAACAGCCTTGCCTTCTCTATCATAAGGCTCAATACTACACAGTATTCTAGAAGTTTTATACCAGCTGTCACCAGATTGTGGAATGATCTTAGTCATGTGGGTGAATTGGCGGACCTTCAAAAGATCAAACATGCAGCGAATAGTTTATGCTGAAAAAGATTACAAGAGACTGTTTTCATAGTTCATATGTGACATATCTATTTCAACCTTGTTATTGATCTTGGGATTTTTTTTTTTATTATTATTTACTTCTCTTACATGGTTTATTTATTTCCTTATTTCCATTCCTCACTGAGGTATTTTTTCGTACTGGAACCATTAGAACTAAAACTTCCTGCTTTTCCAACTGGGATTGTAGATTAGCTAATAATAATATTAATAATAATAATAATAATAATGATAATAATAATAATAATAATAATAATAATGAAAATAATTATTATCTGGTATATTATCCATAATTTTAACCTTCCAAAATTGTTAATTTTTCAATATAGAATAGAAATTCCGGGAAGTCAAAATATAAAATTTTCAATGCCATCATTTTTTTTTTACTTGTATGTGTACTATAAATCGAAATGAGAGAGAGAGAGAGAGAGAGAGAGAGAGAGAGAGAGAGAGAGAGAGAGAGAGAGAGAGAGAGAGAGAGAGAGAGAGAGAGAGAGAGAGTATTTCTTTTTGTTCTAATTCGATGTAGTTCTTGGAATCTTGTTCATTTGTGTCTAATTTTTCCATTATAGTAATCTCAATTAATTCTAATTTTATTTTTTCTCACCGAATTCCTCCATCTTAGTAATCTCTACTATTCGCTGATTCTATTTTTGTTTTTCCTAACCAAATTTCTCCATATTAATTAGTAATCTCTACTCCTCACTAATTCTATTTTTATTTTTTTCTAAATTGAATTTCTCAATTTTATGAATTTCTCAATTTTAGTAATCAACTTTTCACTAATTTATTTTATTTTTTCTGAACCAAATTTCTTCATCTTGGTAATCCCTACTCTTCACTAATTCTATTTTTTTTTCTAAACCAAATTTCTCCATCTTAGTAATCTTTACCCTTTATTGATTCCATTATTAATATTTTCCCCACCGATTTTGCTGTTATATCAAGGGACATAGAGTTAAACACTTGCCGTAAAATGGGTAAAAATCCTGGTATAAAGGTTACTAGGCATTTACCGTTCTAAAAACAGATATATTTACGTAAAGGGGTGATATTACAGTCACTAATCCAAAAATTATAATAACAGAGTATGGTTAAATTACGGTCACTTATATTTTACTGAAATACGGCTGAGAAGAGCATATTTTTACGGAGAATTTCCGATCTAAATTATGGTTATTTTTAAGTGTACTGGACACACGATTTCCCCTTACCATATGATCTGTTTAAAACTCGACAGAAACTATGTAAAGTTAACACTGAAAAGTAGGAAGATCATATAGAGAGTCAAGTTGAAATTCAATAAAAACCTTTTGAAGTCTTTGAAGACCCATGGAAAATGGCAGATGTTAAATGAATGCCCACTTTCAATTTCAATTTACTTCTATTGCAGATTTTCATTTTAATACCTTCTATAATTATTATTTTTTTAGAAAAATGATTGGAGATTCATGTTGAAAATATGTAGTACAGTAATGCACACACACACACACACACACACACACACACATATATATATATATATATATATATATATATATATATATATATATATATATATATACATGAATGAAAATCAACAAAATATGTTCAAATAGAAATGAATTTCTACCTCATATCAGGATCGAACCCTAGCCCCTACAATTGAAAGGCCAAGTCGCTTCCAACCATGCCACCAGAGGCTCCATAAGTAGACGGAACCAAACTGCTAACTGCAATTGTGTCACCTGGTGGGCCGGGAAGTGGGGGGAAAACTCACTGGTAAGAGACTGATGTCTCACCAGGTAAATCCTGAATTGCAGTTAACAGTCAGGTTCCGACTTCTTTTAGAGCCTCTGGTGGCATGGTTGGAAGCGACATGGCCTTTCATTTGAAGGGGCTAGGGTTCGATCACGGTATGAGGTAGAAATTTATATACACACACACACACACACACACACACACACACAATATATATATATATATATATATATATATATATATATATATATATATGTATATATGCAGTATATATACATAAACACACATACACACACACACACACACATTATATGCAGTATATATACATAAACACACATACACACACACACACACATATATATATATATATATATATATATATATATAATAAACATTTTATGAATATATGTATATATATGTATAATAATATATATACATATATATATTCATATGTATATATATATATGTATACATATGTATATATTCATATGGATATATATATATATATATATATATATATATATATATATATATATATATATTCATATGTATAAATATATACATATATATATATATATATATATATATATATATATATATATATATATATATATATACTGTATATACATATATATATGTTTATATATATAAATATATATATATATATATATATATATATATATGCATATATATAAACATATATATATATATATATATATATATATATATATATATATATATATACATACATACATATACCAAGGTACTTCCTCCAATCTTTGGGGGTAGCCAACATCAAACAAATTAAACAAAAACAGGGGACCTCTCCTCTCTACGTTCCTCCCAGTTGACAAGGGAGTGAACCATGCTCGGCTGGTACTGCTAGGGTGCCACAGCCCACCCTACCCCGTTATTCACCATAGATGAAGCTTCATAACGCTGAATCCCCTACTGCTGCTACCTCCACGGTCATCCAAGGCACCGGAGGAAGCAGCAGTGCCTACCAGAACAGCATCACAGTTGCTCGTCATTCATTCCTATTTCTAGCACGCTCTCTTGCCTCTCTCACATCTATCCTCCTATTACCCAGAGATTTCTTCACACCATCCATTCACCCAAACCTTGGCCTTCCTCTTGTACTTCTCCCATCATCTCTTGCATTCATCACCTTCTTCAGCAGACAGTCATTTTCAATTCTCTCAACATGGCCAAACCACCTCAAGACAATCATATCCACTCTAGCTGCTAACTAATTTCTTATACCTGTTCTCACTCTCACTACTTCGTTTCTAGCCCTATCTACTCGAGATACACCAGCCATACTCCTTAGACACTTCATCTCAAACACATTCAATTTCTGTCTTTCCGTCACTTTCATTCTCCACAACTCCAATCCATATATCACAGTTGTTACAATCATTTTCTCATGCAGAACTCTCTTTACATTCATGCCCAACTCCTCTATTTTTTACTACTCCCTTAACCGCCCCCAAACACTCTCTGATGTACATCTGCTTCTACTCCACCATTTGTTGCAACAACAGACCCCAAGTACTTAAACTGATCCACCTCCTCAAGTAACTCTCCATTCAACATGACATTCAACCTCGCACCACCTTCCCTTCTCGTACATCTCATAACCTTACTCTTACCCACATTAACTCTCAACTTCCTTCTTTCACACACCCTTCCAAATTCTGTCACTAATCGGCCAAGCTTCTCTTCCGCGTCTGCAACCAGTACAGTATCATCCGCAAACAACATCTGATTTACCTCCCATTCATGGTCATTCTTGTCTACCAGTTTCAATCCTCGTCCAAGCACTCGAGCATTCACCTCGCTCACCACTTCATCAACATATAAGTTAAACAGCCCCGGCGACATCACACATCCCTGTCTCAGCCCCACTCTCAACGGAAACCTATCGCTCACTTCATTTCCTATCCCAACACATGCTTTACTACCTTTGTAGAAACTTTTCACTGCTTGCAACAACCTTCCACCAACTCCATATAACCTCATCACATTCCACATTGCTTCCCTATCAATTCTATCATACGCTTTCTCCAGATCCATAAATGCAACATACACCTCCTTACCTTTTGCTAAATATTTCTCGCATATCTGCCTAGCTGTAAAAATCTGATTTATATAACCCCTACTTCTTCTAAAACCTCCTTGTGCTTCTAAGATTGCATTCTCTGTTTTATCCTTAATCCTATCAATCAGTACTCTATCATACACTTTTCCAACTACACTAAACAAACTAATACCCTTTGAATTACAACACTCATGCACATCTCCCTTACCCTTATATAGTGGTACAATACATGCACAAACCCAATCTACTGGTACTAATATCTCAGCTCTCACACCATCCATACCTGATGCTTTTCCTACTCTCGTTTTATCTAGTGCTCTCCTCACTTCCTCTCTTGTAATCTCTCTCTCATTCTCATCTCCCATCACCGGCACCTCAACACCTGCAACAGCAATTATATCTACCTCCCTAGTATCCTCAACATTCAGGAAACTTTCAAAATATTCCACCCACCTTTTCCTTGTCTCCTCTCCTTTTAACAACCTACCATTTCCATCTTTCACTGTCTCTTCAATACTTAAACCAGCCTTCCTTACTCTCTTCACTTCTTTCCAAAACTTCTTCTTATTCTCTTCACATGACTGACCCAATCCCTGACCCCACCTCCGGTGAGCTGCCCTCTTTGCCTCACTTACCTTCCGCTTTACCCCCACATTTTTCTCTCTATATCTTTCATGCTTCTCTACACTTTTACTCTGCAGCCATTCTTCAAAAGCCCTCTTTTTCTCTTCTACTTTTACCTCCACTCCTTCATTCCACCATTTACTGCCTTTCTTCATGCTGCCTCCAACAAACTTCTTGCTACACACATCACTTGCAATCCCAACAAAATTTTTTTTTTTACAAACTTCCACTCCTCTAAATTACCAGTTTCTCTTACTTTCACTTAGTCATATGCCATTTTCAACCTTTCTTGATATTTAATTTTTACCCCCGGTTTCATTAGTTCTTCAACCCTCACTAGCTCCCTTTTACATCCACATACTCTATTCCCACACTCTTTTGATACAACTAATTTTCCTTCCACCAGAAAATGATCAGACATACCGTTAGCCATACCCCTAAACACGTGCACGTCTTTCAATCTTCCAAACATTCTTTTAGTTATCAATACATAATCCATTAACGCCCTTTCTACCACTCTTCCATTTGCCCCTCTTACCCATGTATACTTGTTTTTATCTTTCTTTTTGAAAAAGCTAGAACTTATCGCCATCTCTTGCTCAACACATATCTACCAGTCTCTCACCACTCTCATTTTCACCTGAGACGCCATACTTCCCAATGACACCTTCTACTTCTCCAGCGCCCACTCTAGCATTTAAGACACCCATGACAACTACATAATTCCTTCTACCCAGTCCTTCTACGCACCTCGTTAATTTATTCCAGAACTCATTCCGCTCTTCATCATTTTTCTCACAACCTGGCCCATACGCACTGACAAAAGCCTAACATTCCTTACCCAACCTAACCCTTACCCACATTAACCTAGATGATATCTCCCTCAATTCCACTACTTTACTTGTCTCATATATATATATATATATATATATATATATATATATATATATATATATATATATAGGTATATATATACATGTATATATATGTATATATATGAATATATATATATATATATATATATATATATATATACATACATATATATAAATATAAATATATATATATATATATATATATATATATACATATATATATAAATATAAATATATATATATATATATATATATATATATATATATATATATATATATACATATGTACATATATATACATATAAATATATATATGTATATATATATACGTATATATACAGTATGTATATATATACATATATATATATATAATATATATATATATATATATATATATATATATATATCTATATATATATATATATATATATTATATATATGTATATATATGTATATATATAATGTGTATATATATATATATATATATATATATATATATATATATATATATATATATATATATATATATATATATATATATATATATATATGTCATCATCATCATCATTCACGTTAATAACCCACTGCACGACTAAGGCCTTAGATATGTGCTTCCTCTCCCGCCTGTTTATTATTATTATTATTTATTATTATTACTATCCAAGCTACAACCCTAATTGGAAAAGCAAAATGCTATAAGCCCAGGGGCTCCAATAGGGAAAAATAGCCCAGTGAGGAAAGGAAATAAGGAAATAAATAACTGAAGAGAACAAATTAACAGTAAATCATTCTAAAAAAAGTAACAACGTCATAACAGATATGTCATATATAAACTATGAACAACTTCAAAAACAAATATGTCATATATAAACTATAAAAAGACTCATGTCCGCCTGGTCAACAAAAAAGCATTTGCTCCAACTTTGAACTTTTGAAGTTCTACTGATTCAACAACCCGATTAGGAAGATCATTCCACAACTTGGTAACAGCTGGAATAAAACTTCTAGAGTACTGCGTGGTATTGAGTCTTATGATGGAAAAGGCCTGGCTATTAGAATTAACTGCCAGCCTAGTATTACGAACAGGATAGAATTGTCCAGGGAGATCTGAATGTAAAGGATGGTCAGAGTTATGAAAAATCTTATGCAACATGCATAATGAACTAATTGAACGACGGTGCCAGAGATTAATATCTAGATCAGGAATAAGAAATTTAATAGACCGTAAGTTTCTGTCCAACAAATTAAGATGAGAATCAGCAGCTGAAGACCAGACAGGAGAACAATACTCAAAACAAGGTAGAATAAAAGAATTAAAACACTTCTTCAGAATAGATTGATCACCGAATATCTTAAGAGACTTTCTCAATAAGCCAATTTTTTGTGCAATTGAAGAAGACACAGACCTTATATGTTTCTCAAAAGTAAATTTGCTGTCGAGAATCACACCTAAAATTTTGAAAGAGTCATACAAATTTAAAGAAACATTATCAATACTGAGATCCGGATGTTGAGGAGCCACCGTCCTTGACCTACTTACAATCATACTTTGAGTTTTGTTAGGATTCAACTTCATACCCCATAACTTGCACCATGCACTAATTTTAGCTAGATCTCTATTAAGGGATTCACCAACCCCAGGTCTACATTCAGGGGATGGAATTGATGCAAAGAGAGTAGCATCATCTGCATATGCAACAAGCTTATTTTCTAGGCCAAACCACATGTCATGTGTATATAGTATGAAAAGTAATGGGCCAAGAACACTACCCTGTGGAACACCGGATATCACATTCCTATACTCACTATGGTGCCCATCAACAACTACTCTTTGAGATCTACTACTTAAAAAATCAATAATAATGCTAAGAAACGACCCACCCACTCCCAACTGTTTCAGTTTGAAAACAAGGGCCTCATGATTAACACGGTCAAAGGCAGCACTAAAATCAAGGCCAATCATACGAACTTCACGACCACAATCAAGGGATTTCTGTACTGCATTGGAGATTGTAAGAAGGGCATCACATGCTCCAAGGCCTTTACGAAAACCAAATTGCAAACTAGGGAATAGATGATTACCTTCAGCAAACCTATTAAGACGTTTTGCCAGAAGACGTTCAAAAACTTTAGATAATATGGGAGTTATGGAAATTGGGCGGTAATCAGTGGGACTTGAGCTACCACAAACACATTTACATAGAGGAGTAACATTACCAATTCTCCAACTAGTGCTAAAAGCTCCTCTTCTTGCTAACTTGCGCAAAATAACAGATAACTTTGGAGCTAAGAAATCTGCTGTCTTTATAAAAAACAAAGGAAAAATACCATTTGGGTCTACACCTCCATAAGCATCAAGGTCCATCAACAGAGCTTTAATCTCACGAGATCGAAAAGCTAAACTAGTTAGTTTAGCCTCAGGAAAACAGGAATAAGGAAGTTCAAGTTTTTCATTACTCTGTTTACTGTCAAAAACATCAGCCAAAAGGGTTGCCTTTTCCTTTGGACAGTGAGTGACTGAGCCATCTGGTTTAAGTAAAGGAGGAACTGCTGCATCTACACCAAAGAGTGCAGATTTAAGGGTAGACCACCATTTATGTTCCTGAGTTGTACCAGAGAGGGTTCCTTTTATGATTAAATTGTACTCCTTTTCAGTTGAGGCATAAACTCTCTGAGCAAAAGCTCGAAGCTGAGTATAGTTGTTCCATGTCAAATCTGATCTGTTACCCTTCCAAAGGTGATAGGCCTCCTGCTTCTCCAAATAAGCACGTCTACAATCATCATTGAACCACGGTTTGTCCTTCATTTGGTACCTTAGCACACGAGAAGGGATACGCCTATCAATTATGTTGACTAGATTCTCATTCAAAGAGACAACAGGATCTACACTATTATATAATTGTGACCAATTCAAGCACAAAAGATCATGCAAAATCCCATTCTAGTCTGCTTGGGATTTCATATAAATTTTACAGGAATATGATATATCAGGGACAGGCTGCTCAGTCTTCACTAATAATGAAATCAAGGCATGATCAGAAGTCCCAACTGGAGAATCAACCTTACTAGTTATAACGCCAAGGGAGTCAGTGTATACGAGGTCCAAGCAATTACCAGACCTGTGAGTAGCTTCATTTATGATTTGCTCACAGCCTGATTCAGAGGCAAAGTCTAAAGCTCTTAAGCCATGGCGATCGGTAGGAGAGATAGAACTTAACCACTCCCTATGGTGAGCATTAAAATCACCAACAAAGACAAAAGAAGCCTTTCTATCATCTTCTTGTATCTTAGCCATAATGGTAAGAAGACAATCGAAGATAGAATCATCTTTCTATGTCAATCAACCATCTTACTTTATTTCCTATGCTTCGTTTGTAATCTCTAGGGACCCATTCTGTTATTCTTTTTGTTCATCTATTATATTCTATTCTCCTTATATGTCATGTCCTCGTCCATTTTCTTTTCCTTACTTGTTAGAATATTTTCTACTTTAATTTGCACCCGTATCCTGTTGCTATCTTTTTTGCCTTTTTTTTTCCATAGCTATTTGAGTTGCAACTAGCTTATGTTCTAAGGCTTTAGTAAGGCTCAAGTTTCTGATGCATAAGTTGATACTGGTAGGGTCATTTGGTTATTTTCCCCTTTAGCAAAAGTGGTATTTTAATTTTTCTAATCTCATTTTGTTTACCAGAAGCTCTCCATCCTATATTTATCCTTTTAATTCAGGTCTCATGTCCTGGGAAAACAATTACTCTCTGTCTTAACTATGAATATTCATTAACAATCTCTGAAATTCGTCCATAATCCTTATTTGTTTTTTATCTGCCTTTTCATTAGATATTATCTTAATTTTACTCCAATTATTTTCAGGCCTAAATTTCTACTTTCTTTTTTATATACTCTTCTATCAGCTTTTAAAATTCCTTCAATAATTCACTAAATATAACTGTTATCTGGAAATCTTAAATTGTCAAGGTATTCCCCATTAACGTTAATTCCTGCATTTTCCCAACCTAAATTCTTAAAAACTCCTTCTGTGAATAATTTAGGATAGATGGGGTCTCCCTCTCTAACTCCTCTCTCAATGGGAATTATCTCCCTATCTTTATGTAGAGTTAGGATTGCTGTATTACCCGTATAGATATCTTCATGTGTTCTTACATAAAAAACATTTAATTTCTGCTTTTGAAAATCTTTCCTTTCTGCTGAAGTTTATACAGAATTAAGAGCTTTTCCGTAGTATATATGCATATATATAATATATATATAATATATATACATATATATATATATATATATATATATATATATATATATATATATATATATATATATATATATATATATACATATATATATGTGTATATATATATATAAATATATGTATATATATATATATATATATATATATATATATATATATATATATATATATATATATATATATATATATATATATATTTGTGTGTATGTGCATTTATGTGATTGTGTGTTTAAGAGTTTATCGATATCTGTTTTTGTGTGTACCTAAAATCTAAATATGAATAAATAAATTAAACACATAGGCAGAAATAATACCTCCAAGGATTTAAATAACCAAACAGCAATGTGTTAAGGAGGCAGACACATTCTGACAATCTGCTTAATTAAGTAATAACAGCTAGTGTCTAGCTTATTTACCTTAACCATTGCATTCCACATGGCAGTAGCGACGCCTCTCCTCCTGTGCTCAGGAATGACGTAAATGTCTGCTAGGAAAGCTACGAGACCGATAATCGTGCTATATCGGTAGTTGTAAAGTAGATAGCCGCATATTACGCCCTCGCCATTTTCACTGATGATTATTTTCACGACGGGATGGTTTCCAAATAATTTTTTCTCTAAATCTGTAAAAAAGAAAAACAACAAGAGCATTAACAACAACAACAACAACAACAAAAACAACAACAACAACAACAGCAAATGCAACCGTTTCTAGTTAATTGCTGGATAAAGACATAAGATATGTCTTTATTCATGTCTTGTGTTTGGCCAGTTTTCATCGTCATGCTGGCCACTGTGGATTGGTGGTCGTGGGAGATTTTCGTCTGATCACTCACAGCAAACCAACTTAGTATGGGTGGCCTTAACTAGTACAGCTTTGTTGATCATGGCGATACACAAACTCTTTTACCACGTTAAAGATTCCGTAATCAGAAAGGGAGATGTGTAAAATAGATGACAATTATTCGGTCAAACTTACTAAGGAAAACTAAGACAGTTGATTCCGGGATAAAATTGTCCATTGTCTTTTAACGAAAAGACAAGAATAGGCCTATACTAAGTAGAATATCTTTCATTCGATAATAAAGGTTTAAAATTATGCATGATATCTCAAGTAGAAAGATCCTACTACTCATGTAGCCACAAAGAGACACAAATGTTCGATTTTATTCATGAAAAGTTTACAACAATTCATTGATAAAGGTTTAAAATTATGCCATGCATTTTAAATAGGAAATTCCTAGTACTCATACAAATTTCGGATTTCATTCATGAAATGTTTAAATTTGTCTTTACCTTTGCATGTTAACACTCCTCTTTCTTGTTCCTTTCCAGACTCTTGCATTAGATTTGCCAAAATCTGGCAGTCTGATAGTTTGGCCTCTCTCACGGTTGACGGCTTCATTTTACCTGCAAAATCAAATTAAAATATAAACATTTTCAATATCAAGCAATTTCGCATGCTACGCAACGGCCACAACTTCATTTAAATTTCCATGATAATAATAATAATAATAATAATAATAATAATAATAATAATAATAATAATAATAATAATAACTACGCATCTGTTCCTGTCATTAAACTGTTACCACACAAATGATTACGGAAATGGATATTCACCAAGGAGACAGGGTCAGTGAGAGTAATAACAAATCAGACTTCTTGAGATCCATCCTTCTAGTTGTTTGTTGGTGATACCGGCACACTTGAGCCCCTTTTATCTTACCATCTTGGGTCAATGGCACAGTCTTCTCACCTGTACTCTCATTCGTCCCTTACTGACCCTTCTCCAAAAACATAGTACAAACACCTTTCCAAAAAATACACGTCATCATAAATTGTCTGATAATTGCAGCATCAATTCAGTTCCTTAAGATCAATTCTAAAATGATCAGAGATCAGAGATATGATGACAAAATGACACTTTCCTTTAATCTGCCGCCTTCCGAACTACTGGTTGAATTCTAGTCCGATTTGCATAAGACAAACTTAAGGTTTGCTGAATACTTTAAAAAACTTCGTAAGCAACTTTGCAATACAAAAAAAAAAAAAAAAGAAGACAAAAAAAAAAATAATGCATTTACATAATTTCCAAGGATGTTCAAAAGAATTGTTTCTATATATTCAAAACAAACTATTTTGTAAAGAAACAAATATTACTAAGATATAAATAAATCTCTGAATCGAAAATCAAATTACATAATCATTTTTACGGCCTAGATTTTTACTAGTTCCTACACCCATTACAAAATTACCTCATGGCACACCCCGTAGACTTTGGGCTTCTTTCGTCCCTTCGACATCTGCTAAACAACCCTCGCCAACTCCTGTCATACATTTTATTACAATGATATTACAAATGAAGTAAATAATCCATAGTTTTCACTTTGAACACCTAAAGGAAAACAATAGCATAGTCAGCCTTAGGGATATTGAGTTTTTTATTTGGCGTCACAAATCTCGGCGCATTGAATCTAGATATTTCTGTGACGTCACATATGGAGCCTATATTATAAATCCCCTTAGAGATATGTACAAACACACAGACGTACGCACACACACACACACACACACACACTCTCTCTCTCTCTCTCTCTCTCTCTCTCTAACAGGTAGTCACACTATATCTACATATTTATTACTTTAGGTTTTTTCCAGCATTAGTAGAAAAATCATGTTATGTAAATTAGGGTAATTAAGCCAAAAAAATTGTGAAAATTTGGCTTTAGATTACTAATGATAGCGTTATAATAACCATCGGTATTGCTAAGCTTTAAAAAAAATAACTTCAGTTACTGACAAAATCCTTTATTGAACTTACGTAATCAAATATAAAACTATCAGTCTTTACCTATTGCATCGAGATGTTTTTATGTATTTGTTTTGTTTACCGGCATGTCTTCAAAAACAATGTTCAAAGATATGCAATCTATCATGATACACATCGATGAGTTATTGCGATAAAAAACTTATTTTGTTTGAGTTTATAACTTGAACGATAAAATATTGGAATATCGAACACACTTTTAACCTGGAATGACGGTAGAGGATTTAGGGAATTAGCTAAGCTCAAACTTAAGTAAAACACTGATTAGTTAGGCAAAAATATAGAACAAAAAAGTTTTCAGCATTCAGCCTTCATCTGTTCTCATTGGATAATGAACTTATCTTTTATTTTGTGCCCCTCATGAATGGAAAAGGCAAGGGACAGTGATATTGCCCTATCAAGCAGGAGAATGCCCTAGAGACTGACCTTATTACATATGGTCAGCACCGAAGCCCCCACTCTACCCAAGCTAGGACCAAGGAGGGCAGGCAATGGTGGCTGATGACTCAGCAGGTAGACCTATATGCTCCCAAAACACTCCATCCTTAGCTCACAAGGATGATGAGGTTGCAGCGACCAAAGGAACTAACTATTTCGTCGCATTGGATTTAGAATTTTGTGACGTCACATATGGAGCCTAAATTATGAATCGCCTTAGAGATATGTACAGAAACACAGACGCACACACACACACACACACTCTAACAGGCAGTGACACTGTACCTCCATATTCATTATTTTATGTTTTTTTCAGCATAAGGAGACAAATCATGTGATGTAAACTAGGTTAATTTAGTCCTAGATTTATCAAAATTTGTTTTTATCATACCAAAGATAGCGCTATAACAACCATCGATATTGCTAAGCTCTATAAAAAAGTCACTTCAGTTACTAACGAAATCATTTATTGAACTTACGTAATCAAATATAAAACTATCTGTCCTTATCTATTGCATTGAGATGTTTGTTTATGCATTTGTTTACTCGCATGCCTTTAAAGATAATGTTCAAAGATATGCAATTTATCATGATACGCATCGATTAGTTGCGATAAAATACTAATGTTGTTTTAGTTTTATATCTAGGAAAATAAAATATTGCAATATCGAACATACTTTTAATTTTGAATGACGGTAGAGGATTTAGAGAAATAGATTACTTAAGATAGAAAAATAGAACAAAAGCTTTCAGCATTTAACATTCATGTTCTCATTGGATAATGAACTTATCTTATTTATTTATTTTTTTTTTTTTTTTTTTGTGCCGCTCAAAGATGACGGAGGCAAGGGACAGTTTCATTGCCCTATCAAGCAAGAAAATTAAAGACTGACCATATTATATATGGTCAGCGCGAAATCCCCCCTCTCCACCCAAGCCAGGACCATGGAAGGCAGGCAATGGCTGCTGATGAACTCAGCAGGTAGACCTATGGGCTCCCCCAAACACCCCATCCTTAGCTCACAAGGATGGTGATGTTGCAGCGATCATAGGAATTAACAAGTTTGAGCGGGACTCGAACCCTGGTCTGGCAATCACCAGGCAAGAACGCTACCACCAGGCCACCACAGCCCTGAGGGTCAGAGAGTAACTTCAAAGTCAACCGGAAAATATGGCTGAGGAAATAGAAGTTAGATAGACAGTTTAAAGAAAAGAGGAAAGCAAAAGTAATTTCCAGTGAATAAGGTCATTTCTCCAAAGTGCAGTGCCATCTATTAAGTTTTTATTAAAGATAAAAGTCGACAAGAAGCTAACCCTTTTTTAGATGTTTTAGTATTCAGACAAGGGAGGTATTTAGAAAAGTTACGAATGTTAATTCGTATAAACATTTTTATTCTAATCATCACTGGCCAATCGAAATTATGCTTTTCTCAAACCATGTTTTTAATGCCACGGCGGGCAAATTACCCTGTTTTCTTTGATGCTGAGCTTCGGAAATTTCACTATAAACTTCAGTTTTAAAGTATTCATCCCATTTCATAGACAAAACCTTTAAAAAACAAAAAGCAAACTTTTTAGGGATTTCTTTCGAACAATGGTTTTAATGTAAATACCTTCCACGTTTTACTTTTTGTTTTTTTGAAAGTTTGTACCTCTACCGGGAATATTGAAGCCATTCGGTATTAATATAATTTTTAGAAACAAACTATACAAATATTTATATATATATATATATATATATATATATATATATATATATATATATATATATATATATATATATATATATATATATATATATATATATATATTTTTTTTTTTTTTTTTTTTTTTTCCTGCGAGTGATATACCAAAGAATTTTACCTGTAAAGGTATCACCCATAGAGCGAATATCCAGGAAGATATTGTGTATGTAACAGGGACATGTTTAAAACAACCATGGCTATCCTTCCCCGAATAGAGTTAGCCTTGTTTTGAAGGATATGGGATAGGATTGGATACGTGGGAGAGCCGTTACAACTCCGATCCCAGTGTGCTACTGTAAACATGTCGCTGGTTCGCTATTCCTCCTTGCAGCGCCATCTTGTTTGGTTGCTTTGGATATTTTCTGCTTGTTTTGTTAAATTTTTGTTCGAATTCGAATTACGTCACCGAACAAATACAGTTCAGTAGTCAACCCATTGAGTGAAGAAGAATTTTTCTGTTATCTAAGTGTTGGCAAGTAAATGAGAAAAGAGGTGAATCTATAAAGAATAGGCAAAACTATTCAGTGTATGTGTTAGCAAACTAAAAACGAGCCATAGCCAGAGATAGATACACTGTAGTACTATCTGGCCAGTTAAAGAACCCAATAACTCTCTAGCGGTAGTATCTCAACAGGTGGCTCGTGCTTTGGCCACCCTACTGCCTATGCAAGAGAAAAGAAAAAAAAAGAGCAGAGCAGAGCAGAGAAATTCCGGGTAATACTGAGATGTCCAAAACCAAGCTGTCAGTCATATCGATCCAGTTTATCGATTTAGTTGGTTAGATCAATACAAGATTTAGCATGGGTGAAATGTTAGAATTAGCGTATTATTTTGTTCATGAAATTCCAGTGAGTACTGCAATAACCACCACTGGAAAACCGTTAAATTCCAACATTACGGTTTAATACATATAAGTTAAATACCTCACTTTTGACTAAATAGTTTTGTAAATAGTTTTAGGAAGTAAGTGCAAATGATAATAATTATGTCTTTTGGAAGCATCTTAATTTTTGGTAGATATAGCAAATAGCTCGTTAGATATTCTATAGTAGCACCTATCTAGACGCAACACGCATACAGACACACACACACACACACACATATATATATATATATTTATATATATATACACACACACACACACATATATATATATATATATATATATATATATATATATATATATATATGTATATATATATATACACACAAATATATTTGTATATATATGTATATATATACATACATAATTTACACATATATATAAATATACATATATATGAATATATACAGTATATATATATATATATATATATATATATATATATATATATATATATATATACATATATATATAATTATATATGTATTTATATATTTGTGTATATATATTTATATGTATGTATATATATATATATATATATATATATATATATATATATATATATATATATATATATATATATATATATATATATATATATATATACAACCGAGGATGAACATTGAAAGGAATGAATGCTTGAATTGTTGTGACAAAGAATTATGCAATCACTAAGGTAGATGTGTTTATATAATTAAGTTTTGGTAACAGAGGACCCGAAATCACACCATGAGAATATGAACAAATTAAGGTTTTGCTCCAATCTTTTCATTGGGACACTTCAGTCAAGGTCTTTCTGAGACTCTTGATAATAATAATAATAATAATAATAATAATAATAATAATAATAATAATAATAATAATAATAATAATAATAATAATAATAATAATAATAATAATAATAATAATAATAATTAATGTAATCGTATTATCATTTTCTTGTATTTGTTGACTGGTTTTCATATATGAAAGACACCTCTGATATAAAAAAGGAAATTATTATCATTTTTATTTTTATTTTTATTATTATTATTATTATTAGCTAAGCGACAACCCTAGTTGGAAAAGTTGAATGCTATAAGCCCAAGTGCACCAACAAGGAAAAATAGCCAATTAAGTAAAGTAAGCAAGGAAATAAATAAACTAAAAGTGAAGATATGAACAAATAAAATGAACTATTTTAAGATCATGTAACAACATTATAAAGGATATTTCATTTACCATTATTCAATAAATACTTTTGAACGGTCACATCTTATATAAAGAAGCTTCATAGGCCCTTTGCTGTAGAAGCTTCATAGGCCCTTTGCTGTAAAAAAAATGAACAGGAATACATTTTATCGTATAATATATATTTTCGAAGCAAAAGTTTTGTGAAACTAGATCGTATGTGAGAAAAAAAACAGACTAAACACATTATAATTAATTCTTGTGTATATGGTATAACAAAGTATCAGGGCTTTCGCACGAATGACAGTAAAAAAATCAGACAGAGACAGTAATACATTTTGAAAAAAGGCTTATGTGTATATGAATAGATAAGGTAATCACAATCGAACTGATATGAATATCACTGCTGATAATCATTATCTATGTTGTAATTTGAAATCAATAAATTACATACTAATCGAAATCACTGTCACTGTAATTACAAGCAGCTTTTTTATAACGATAAATTCTTTTCTGTGTTAGGATTGGATTCCTGACGCCATGGAGCTCACCTTTCTAAGGATATTCGGAAGAAACTTCTAGTAGTAGTTTATCGTTTGATATTTCACTAAATTCCTCAAACCTGTTCTCCGTTACGTGTCTCGATTCTAACTTATTGATAGTGCCGAGATCGGTCTGTTTCAGACCTCTGGCTTAAAAGATCAAGGTCATCATTTCATAGCACAGCAGTGTGACGTATTGCTTAAACAATAATGTCAACATACCAGGTGTGTTTATATGAATGTCACACAACTTCCAGATTATTATCAGTGAAACCACGTTCCTTGTGACTGCAAAATTCGTATTTGATGAAGGTTTTGAATCTTTTATTCATAAGAATGCAGGAGAAAGTCGTCTTGGTTTTAACGTATATCGATTCCAAAATAGGTTTTTCATAACTGGGGTTTACAAATTCAGTTCACTTTGAAGCTATATATTGTTAGTAACTATCGCAGATTCTATTCAGTACTTTGGTACTTACGTAAAAATATACATACTCTCACACAAACAAAAACACACGCAATATATATTCATATAATTAGAGACTGATAGATAGATACATGCACTAACACATGCACAAACACGCACACACACACGCGTGCGCGCACACGCGTGCGTGCACACACACACACGCGCACGCGCGCGCACACATATATATATACATATAAATATATATATATATATATATATATATATATATATATATATATATATATATATATATATATATATGCAAAATAGTCTACTAGGAAATTAGAAATATAGGGTAAATTCTAACTAGTTTCGCAGGTGTTTCAGTGGGTGGAACTCATATTCCAATAGCAAGGTTATTTGAAATGTTAGATGATATTCCTTTTATGCCTTTCGAGTGTTTAAAGGCTGCTCATGAATGGTAGCGGCAAGGGACGATAACAATGTCCCAGCTAGCAGGATAATACCCTAGAGACAGACCATATATACCGGTACATATGATTAGAGCCCAAGTCCTCTCTCCCCAAGGGAGGGCTAGGCAATGGGTGCTCATTACTCAGCAGGTAGACGACCTATAGGCTCCCCAATACCACACATCCTTAGCTCACAAGGATGGTGAGGTTGCAGATACTAAAGAAACTATGAAGCTTCAGCAGGACTTGAACCCCAGTCCGGCGTTCGCCAGGCAGGGACGTTCCCAATAGGCCACCACAACCCCAATATGTCTTTTTATTGATATGCGTTCATCCTCATTTAAAGATATTTATGTATAATCAGAAACATATCCATGCATACACAATATACTTACACACAAGTAGGCTACATGTATATACATAAAGTAGATGTACACACACCAAATATATATATATATATATATATATATATATATATATATATATATATATATATATATACATACATATACCCAGGCACTTCCCCCAATTTTGGGGGGTAGCCGACACCAGCAATGAAACAAAACAAAAAGGGGACCTCTACTCTCTACGTTCCTTCAGCCTAACCAGGGACTCAACCGAATTCAGCTGGTACTGCTAGGGTGCCACAGCCCAACCTCCCACATTATCCACCACAGATGAAGCTTCATAATGCTGAATCCCCTACTGTTGCTACCTCCGTGGTCATCTAAGGCATCGGAGGAAGCAGCAGGGCCTACTGGAACTGCGTCACAATCACTCGCCATTCATTCCCATTTCTAGCACGCTCTCTTGCCTCTCTCGCATCTGTCCTCCTTTCACCCAGAGCTTTCTTCACACCATCCATCCACCCAAACCTTGGCCTTCCTCTTGTACTTCTCCCATCAACTCTTGCATTCATCACCTTCTTTAGCAGACAACCATTTTCCATTCTCTCAACATGGCCAAACCACCTCAACACATTCATATCCACTCTAGCCGCTAACTCATTTCTTACACCCGTTCTCTCCCTCACCACTTCGTTCCTAACCCTATCTACTCGAGATACACCAGCCATACTCCTTAGACACTTCATCTCAAACACATTCAATTTCTGTCTCTCCGTCACTTTCATTCCCCACAACTCCGATCCATACATCACAGTTGGTACAATCACTTTCTCATATAGAACTCTCTTTACATTCATGCCCAACCCTCTATTTTTTACTACTCCCTTAACTGCCCCCAACACTTTGCAACCTTCATTCACTCTCTGACGTACATCTGCTTCCACTCCACCATTTGCTGCAACAACAGACCCCAAGTACTTAAACTGATCCACCTCCTCAAGTAACTCTCCATTCAACATGACATTCAACCTTGCACCACCTTCCCTTCTCGTACATCTCATAACCTTACTCTTACCCACATTAACTCTCAACTTCCTTCTCTCACACACCCTTCCAAATTCTGTCACTAGTCGGTCAAGCTTCTCTTCTGTGTCTGCTACCAGTACAGTATCATCCGCAAACAACAACTGATTTACCTTCGATTCATGGTCATTCTCGCCTACCAGTTTTAATCCTCGTCCAAGCACTCGAGCATTCACCTCTCTCACCACTCCATCAACATACAAGTTAAACAACCACGGCGACATCACACATCCCTGTCTCAGCCCCACTCTCACCGGAAACCAATCACTCACTTCATTTCCTATTCTAACGCATGCTTTACTACCTTTGTAGAAACTTTTCACTGCTTGCAACAACCTTCCACCAACTCCATATAACCTCATCACATTCCACATTGCTTCCCTATCAACTCTATCATATGCTTTCTCCAGATCCATAAACACAACATACACCTCCTTACCTTTTGCTAAATATTTCTCGCATATCTGCCTAACTGTAAAAATCTGATTCATACAACCCCTACCTCTTCTAAAACCACCCTGTACTTCCCAGATTGCATTCTCTGTTTTATCCTTAATCCTATTAATCAATACTCTACCATACACTTTTCCAACTACACTCAACAAACTAATACCTCTTGAATTACAACACTCATGCACATCTCCCTTACCCTTATATAGTGGTACAATACATGCACAAACCCAATCTACTGGTACCATTGACAACACAAAACACACATTAAACAATCTCACCAACCATTCAAGTACAGTCACACCCCCTTCCTTCAACATCTCAGCTTTCACACCATCCATACCAGATGCTTTTCCTACTCTCGTTTCATCTAGTGCTCTCCTCACTTCCTCTATTGTAATCTCTCTCTCATTCTCATCTCCCATCACCGGCACCTCAACACCTGGAACAGCAATTATATCTACCTCCCTATTATCCTCAACATTCAGCAAACTTTCAAAATATTCCGCCCACCTTTTCCTTGCCTCCTCTCCTTTTAACAACCTTCCATTTCCATCTTTCACTGTCTCTTCAATACTTTAACCAGCCTTCCTTACTCTCTTCACTTCTTTCCAAAACTTCTCCCTATTCTCTTCATATGACTGACCCAATCCCTGACCCCACCTCAGGTCAGCTGCCCTCTTTGCCTCACGTACCTTGCACTTTACTTCCACATTTTCTCTCTATATTTTTCATACTTCTCTATACTATTATTCTGCAGCCATTTTTCAAAAGCCCTCTTTTTCTCTTCCACTTTTACCTTCACTCCTTCATTCCACCATTCACTGCCCTTCCTCATGCTGCCTCCAACAAACTTCTTGCCACATACATCACTTGCAATCCCAACAAAATTTTCTTTTACTAACTTCCACTCCTCCTCTAAATTACCAGTTTCTCTTACTCTCACCTCGTCATATGCCATTTTCAACCTTTCCTGATATTTACTTTTTACCCCCGGTTTTATTAACTCTTCAACCCTCACTACCTTCCTTTTACATCCACCTACTCTATTTCCCCATTCTTTTGCTACAACTAATTTTCCTTCCACCAAAAAATGATCAGACATACCGTTTGCCATACCCCTAAACACGTGCACGTCTTTCAAACTTCCAAACATTCTTTTAGTTATCAACACATAATCCATTAATGCCCTTTCTACTACTCTTCCATTTGCCACTCTTACCCATGTATACTTATTTTTATCTTTCTTTTTAAAGAAGCTAGCACTAATTACCATCTCTTGTTCAACACATATCTACCAGTCTCTCATCACTCTCATTTTCACCTGGTACGCCATACTTCCCAATGACACCTTCTACCTCTCCAGCGCCCACTCTAGCATTTAAGTCACCCATGACAACTACATAATTCCTTCTACCCAGTCCTTCTACACACCTAGTTAATTCATTCCAGAACTCATTCCGCTCTTCTTCACTTTTCTCACTACCTGGCCCATACGCACTGACAAACGCCCAACATTCCCTACCCAACCTAACCCTTACCCACATTAACCTAGATGATATCTCCTTCCATTCCACTACTTTACCTGTCATCCATTCACTCAGCAATAACGCCACACCCTCTCTCGGTCTTCCCCTTTCAATCTCAGACACTCTACCAGACATTCCACCAAACATCACTTCACCCTTTCCTTTCATCTTTGTCTCACACAAGGCCAATACATCCATCCTTCTACTTCTAAACATACTTCCAATCTCACATCTTTCACTCTCTATCGTACTACATCCACGCACATTCAAACACCCCAAAACTAGAGTGCGGGGAGCAGTCACTCTCTCCTCAGCTCCATCTCCTTGTCGATGTCTCGTAGGAATTTTACACAGGAGAGGGGGTTCCCAGCCCCCTCGTCCCGTCCCTTTTAGTCGCCTCTTACGACACGCAGGGATAACGATGGCGCTATTCTAATTTTTATATGCCCCCGCGGCCACAGGGGGCATATATATATATATATATATATATATATATATATATATATATATATATGTATATATAAATATAATATATATATATATATATATATATATATATATACATATATATATATACATATATATATATATATATATGTGTGTGTGTGTGTGTGTGCGCGCGTGAATTTTACTTACTTTAAAGTCTATTTTCCTGGTTCTATTACACAAGAAACCCCAAGCACTACCTTTGCTTTCAAAGAATTCTAGAAATTTATGATCCAGTTCTTAGTCGCTTTACCAATTCGGGAGACTTTTTTTCACTTATATCTCACACTACACCATTTAGGAGATGATGTAACTTATTCAGGTCTCTTTTTTTATAGTGTTGAGTTTTTCCTTCATAATAGGTAATTATATTGGCACTTTACGATTTTTTTATTCCACTCATGCACTTTTAGCTGGCTCCACTTTGTTTACGTTTCCTTTTCTTTTCTAAAGTTCTCCCATCGAGATGTTACAATACCCTTAACAGCTATAAGTAAGATTCCATCAATGGGCACATGTTATCATATACAATTCTATTCATCGTATTATATAAAGTTATAAGGCAGTCAAAAAGAGCCTGATAAACGTTGGTTGTCATAACCACAGGGAGTATTGATAACAATATTTATATTCTTTGTAACTTCGTCAATAAATACACTCGGAAAGAAATTTTGTCTACTTTTAAAGCTTATTTTCCTTAGTACAGCGTATTTCTAGCGAGATGAGCTAAATATTTTAAGCTTTTGCACTGGAGAATAGTACACTTCACTTCCACATTAATATCCGATACAATATTATTCATTGTACTCCTGAAACTAAATTCAGCGTATGGCCAACCAAAACTGTAGCACAATCAACGTTATTTACCAATTGATAAGATTCCAATATCTCATTAAATGCTGAAACATCATACTTTTATTGGTCATCCATCTAAAAATTGAAGTCTCCACAGATAACCAATTCAATTTTTTCTATGATAATCATCTAAATGAGGATAATTAATTCCTCAATACATATATTTGAATTAGTTCTTAGAGGTTTGTAATCTATTACGATATATATTTTTCTATTATTGTGTGTAAAGTGTATTTTCATATATTCAAAACTTGGTTCACTAGTACTTAATATCACCTATTGGGTGTCTTTTCAGCAATCATAGCCTTGTCAAAGTCATTTAACCATGTTTCAGATATGACAAATATGTCAAAACATATCCCATTCATCAATTACCTTATCTGAATGATACCATTTCTAACATATCCTCAATTTATGACGTCCTTAAAACCCATGAACCGCATTTCCTTTTAGTCTCATCAGTTCCAACTCTTGTGCATTGCAATATCTTGAATTCACTATAGGCCTATGATCACTTTGTTTTCTTCTACTTAGTTCAATTTATACATTCTACCACCTGGGAGCTATATTCCTCGCTCTTATGATTTCCTGCATATTTCCCACACATCTTGTCTACAGTCTTGAACTCACAGTCTTTTTAAAAATGTCCACACCTTTGGGAGTAGAAGTAGGTGATCGCCTGGTACCTATCACGTATGCTATACGTTGCTCATCGCAACATAACTTTGTCGCCATTATCATGAATAGCATACCGAACTTCAGGATCACATTTCAGCATGAAGTGGGTATTCCTACACTCCACGCTTTTCTTGAATTATTGTGATAATTATTATCATTAGTATACTATATATGCATGAATATGTTTCTGATTATACATGAATATTTTAAAATGAAAATATTAATAATGATAACAGCAACATGAATAACAGACTTGTCTTCTCTACATCATGAATCGGATTCTAACAATGATTCCTGTGAATTAAGTTATAATAGCATTAATTACTTCGTCTTCATTGCTGAATACATCGCATATTATTGTTTTTTTTTTTTTTTTTAGTTTTCCAATTTTTCTTTTTACGGTGTCAGCAACCACGGTTTGAAAATTGTTTACTGCTTCGTCTTTAATCCTGCCATCAACGAAATTTATATTTCCTTATGAAGTATCCCTTTTAGTGCTTTTTAATTCAGATTATTTTCTGGTGGTGATCTTCGTTGATTCTTATGTTGATTTGATTACTAACAGATTTTTTACCATAACATTTTCAGAAAATGCCATTTTCTCATCTTCTGGGGGTCATCAGCGTTTGAAGTGTTATTGTTATTGTCTGGATATTATTATTATTATTATTATTATTATTATTATTATTATTATTATTATTATTATTATTATTATTATCATAATAAGCTAGGCTATAACCCTAGTTGGAAAAGCTAGATGTTATACGTCCAAGAACCCCAACAAGGAAAACTAGTCCAGCGAAGAAAGGGAAAAAAAATGAAATAAATAAACTACGAGAAGAATAAACAATGAAAATAGAATATTTTGAGAACGGTAGCCTGGGTAGGATCCGCTGATTCAGCGGTATTCCGAATATTGTATTCCAATTAAGCAATTCTAGCTTCATGTTCTCCTATTTGAGATTTTCTTCTCTATATCTTGCGTTTTTTTTATAGTAACTTTAGCTTCACCTACACAATCAATGCAGAGTCACAGCATTTTTTCTATATATGCATCACTGGTGTTAGTATCTATATAGAAACACTTCTTGATGTAGTAACTATAACAAAAATCACATTCTATCTAATTTTATCGTTATCCATTTGGAGATCTCCACGAGATTTATTTTCACTTATGTTCTTCCATAAAAACAACTAATATTTCAAATATTTCATCTACGAAAGTAAACGAGAACAACTTAGTGAGAGAGAGAGAGAGAGAGAGAGAGAGAGAGAGAGAGAGAGAGAGTACCGCTGATACGTCTGCACTAGTATATCATATACACATATTCATGTATATATGCACATATAACACAATCCATATAAAGATTCATGCACATACATGTTTGTACATATTTGACATATCAATGCATATACTGTATATAAAAACATTCACAAGTAACACCAAAGCATATATATATATATATATATATATATATATATATATATATATATATATATATATATATATATATATATATATATATATATACTCACTCACTCACTCCACTGGCTGCGGGCCTCCATGGCTCTTTGCCGCCGCTACAAGAAGCTTCCAACGACCACGGTCCTGCGCAAAATCCCACCAATCCCCCGGATCATCCACTCCAAGCTTTGTCATGTCCCTTTTTATATTATCAGACCATCTCATACGGGGTCTTCCTGGAGGTCGGCTGCCCTCTGGTTGTCCTCTAGTAATCTGGCTTATCAGTCTATCCTCATCGGTCCTGGCCACATGTCCTGCCCACCTCAGTCTCTGTGCCATAATTGTGCTTGTTATCAGGGGTACTTCTGTCATTTCTCTCAGTTCATTGTTATGCCTTCTTCTCCATTGCCCCATCTCCACA
>NC_090725.1:47244483-47251983 GCF_036898095.1 Palaemon carinicauda | reverse complement strand
GAGGGCTCTGACCGGAGGGGAGCTCTGGTCAATCTGGGTGTGTAATTGCCCGTGCATTATATAAACAGTAGGCATCATGTTATTGTTAACTCAGACTAGAAGTCGACCAGTTCTTCTGAAGGCAGTTCTCTCGTGAGGTGGCCGATTACAGGAAAGTCTCATTTTGTTCTCATATCTCTGATCTCTCTAATTATTTGGGAATTGTTCGTAAGGATCTGAATTGATACTGTAACTATCTGATTGTTATTGATTATTTGTGTATTTGTTGGAAAGGGGTTTGTACAAAGTGGTTGGAATACAAAGTTCAATGGCAGGGAAAGGTGCGTAGATCTTGGAAGTACCAAAAACAGATTGAGAGTTGTGTGGAAATGTATTGAAAAAATCGTTTCATTGCAAGAAATTAATGATTTCCATCAGATGCGCTGTGTGTTGAATGAAAATGGAATAGAAGAGGATCTAATGATAGCCAAAAAGAAAGTGGTAGAAGGGAAAATTGTCCTGTGACAAAAATAGAGGAAGATTTTGAGGAAGAACACAGTCTCTTGATCTTCGGGGTAGGAAATGGAGAAATAATATTTGATAGATAGATAGATGCCATAGGAAAATATGCCAGTAGAGAGATGCTCTTTAATGTAGATACGGTCCTGAGGCAGTTGGGTTACTATTTTGAAAATTTGTTGAATGTGGAAAGTAAAACTTAAACATAGACTTTTAATGCAAGAACTATAAGGGGTAGAAATAAATGTGGAAATGGTTGGTTATGATGTCAGGAACACAATATTAGGTTGAAGAAAATGAAGACGCCTTATGTTAGAGTACGGTGGTGGTGGTGGTAAAATTTAGTTTTCAACCAGGATTTCCAAGATATGCCCGGGCAAAGAAAGGTTTTCGAAGAAAGATATGATAAAAGTGAAGGTTAGATTTTAAAAAGATAATGGGAACCATGACAACTCTTTAAGAATTGAGGGGCTGGTATCAGTTATTATATCAGGGAATGTAAATTAAAAGATACTGACTATAAAAATAAAACAGAAAACAGAAGGACTAACTAGAATAAAAGGGATTAATATTCACAATAAAAGGGTACGTGAATCATGACTTTGCTGTGGAACAGCTATTTGAGAAGTTTGAAAAGGGAAAATATATATGGCATCCAAGCGCCTAGAAAAAAAAAAAAGCTTAGATGGAATCAATGTGGAGGAATTTCAGAGGGTTATAAGAACGTATAGAAATTTTTATAAGTTGTTGAGAGCACTTATAAGACTGTGAAATATATCTGGGTGTTAGATTATGCAACATGGGTAATGGGCAGTTAGGTGTAAAATTGGGTGTAAGGAAGGATGTTTTATGTCACCATAAATACTCAGGATTTTTATGGGTGGCCTAATATGAAAGGCCAGTATATAGATTTGAGACATTGCGAGGACTGAAGTGTGATAAAGTTTGAAAGTTTTGTCAAGATGAAAAAGTTGTTTGTAAATGTGTCGAAGTGTAGGGTTATGAAGGTAAATAAAGTATAAGAATATATGGATATCAAGATTAGGATTGTGGATGTATAGAGTTGATTCATTCATTTTAATAATTTGGAGAAAATACGAATGACAGTGAGAAAGAGATAAAATCTTACTAACGGAATATGTGATGCAAGAAAGATAGCACGATGTTTGATAAAGACCTACAAGAGACTTAATTTTTTAGGGGTAAGCCAAGGTGGGGATGTATAAATGTACTGCTGAACCAACTTTCCTTTTTAGAAGTGATTCGTTCATATAGAAGGGGGATGCGATAAATAACATTAAATCAGTTGAAATGAACTGTTTGCTTGAACATATTTGCTGTGAAAATAACTAATAGGATCAAGAATATGACGATACACGAAGTGGTAAAATAGCTCTGAGTATTTTTTAGGTGGTTCAGTCATTTGGATAGAATGGATGAGAAAGGGTTAATGAAAAGTCTATGTTCTGGAACTGCAAAGAGTTTACGAGATAGGAAAATCTACAAAGAGTTCGATTCATACTAAAGATAGCTTTGAAAGATAAAGCCATAATATCGAGGAAATGTAAAACAACGCATTATGTAAGATTTCGATACGCTGTTTATGTGCATTCTGCAAAGGTTTATTAAGATACTAGTATTATAGATCCTTTACTACACTAGATGTTTGCCAATGGATTAACAGTTGAAATTTGAACGGAGATGTGGTAACGTCTCTGTCTGGTGTTTGCCAGACGGGGATTCGATTCCCGCTCAGACTCGCTAGTGCCTTTAGTGTCTGCAACCTTACCATCCTTGTGAACTAAGGATTGGGGGTTAGGGGGAGCCTATAGGTCTATCTGCTGAGTCATCAGCAGCCATTGCCTGGCCCTCCCTGGTCCTAACTTGGGTAGAGAGGGGGCTTGGGCGCTGATCATATGTATATATGGTCAGTCTCTAGGGCATTGTCCTGCTTGATAGGACAATGTCACTGTCCCTTGCCTCTGCCATTCATGGGCAATCTTTAAACCTTTTAATTGCTTGACATTGAAAATATTTATATCACAATTTGATTTTGCAGGTAAAATGAAGCCGTCAACCGTGAGAGAGGCCAAACTATCAGACTGCCAGATTTTGGCTATTCTGATGGAAGAGTCTGCAAAGGAACAGGAAACTGAGGGAGGGTTGAGATGCAAAGGTAATGAATGAAATCGGACATTTGCATGAGTAGAAGGATTTTTTTTACACATGATTTATGGCATGATTTTAAACCTTTATTAAAGAATGAACTATTTTTGACCTAATATACACTTATTTTGTTCTGTTACCAAGTCAGCTAGGCTACCAATACATAGTAGTTGAAAAACAGCACTTCTGTTTTAGTTTCAAAATCGATTTCCAGGGACTGCAAATTGAGAAATATATATATATATATATATATATATATATATATATATATATATATATATATATATATATATATATCTATGTATGTATGTGTATGTATGTATGTATGTATGTATGTATGTATGTATGTATGTATGTCTGTATGTATGTGATGATTCCTAGTTCTTTATTTCTAATCGGATCTTGACAGTGGACTTTAAGGCTCAATTGGCTTTGTTAGTATTGATATATATTTTCGTCTATTTTGAAAATACAACAACAACATCAATAAGAGGCAGTCAAATCTCATGTTTTTTTTTGTTTTTTTTTATCACAGCCTCTATCAAATTAATGAGCATATATTGTCATAACTAGAGAGAGCATGTGTTATCTAAACATCTTGACATCTGATAAAGATTTCAAAAAAAGATATTTAATCCATCTACAAGCCATTCAAGCCACAGAAACACTATACCATCAACACCCACACTACTACTACTACTACTACTACTACTACTACTACTACTACTACTACTACTACTACTACTACTTTTTCTTTTTCTTTTTCTTTTTATTATTATTATTATTATTATTATTATTATTATTATTAAGAATAGTGATAACATTAATGATAATAATAACAATGATAATAATAATAATGATAATGATAATTATAATAATAATAATAATAATAATAATAATAATAATTACCAATAATGAGAATAATTATAAAAAAACGTATCATTATTATTAATAATAACTATAATGATATTATTATTATTATTATTATTATTATTATTATTATTATTATTATTATTATTATTATTATTATTAATAATAATAAGATTCAATTCCTACCACCCCTAAGAATGAAACTGTTTTTTATATCTTTTTTCATATTCATATTCTTGTTATATTAGAATCATTCTAAGTTGTAGTGAGATTTTCCGATCAATATTAGCTTTCTTTTACTCATGAAATTTAATAAATTCTCGTCCGACGTAATTATCTTTATCCACATTTAATTATTTCCTAAAAGATTTAAGGTATTCTTGTCTGAACGGTAATATTCTTATCTATATCTAATCGGCATACCGGTGAAATTGGAACTCTATCGCACTGTTATCTTTCATATCCATATTCTAGAAGTTTTATTCCAGCTGTGACTAAGTTGTGGGATGATCTTTCTAATCGGGTTGTTGAATCCCTAGAACTTCAAAAGCTCACAGTTGCAGCAAATGTTTTCATGTTGAATAGGCTGACATAAGTCTTTTTATAGTTATATATGAATTATTTGTTTTAATGTTGTCAATGTTTTTCAAAATATTTAATTTATATTTTTCATTACTTCTTATATTGTTTATTTATTTCCTTGTTTCCTTTCCTCACTGGGTTATTTTTCCATATTGGAGCCCTTGGGCTTATAGCATCTTGCTTTACCACGGTTGTAGCTTGGCTAGTGGTAATAATGATGATAATGACGATAATAATAATAATAATAATAATAATAATAATAATAATAATAATAATAATAATAATAATAATAATAATCTTCATGAAATTGTAACTATTGTCGCCAGCGCTGTATTTTCTATCCTTAATGCAACTTATCCCTGTTTAAATACCATTTTCCCTAAATTTGTTAATTTTTATCCATAGTTAATTCTTATCCAATTGAAATTTTGTCCTTATGCACAGGTGAACCACAACGAGTATCTCTATTCGTTCGCTATCCTCACATTAAAGTGATATCCTGACGAATAATTGATTTGAAGGACCCTTTTTTTATGAATATATTTTGATTTTATAGACTCTTATTATATTTATTCTATTTCATTATCAGGCTGGCTCAAGAATTGAAGAGACAGTGAAAGATGGAAATGGAAGGTTGTTAAAAGGAGAGGAGGCAAGGAAAAGATGGGCAGAATATTTTGAAAGTTTACTGAATGTTCAGGATAATAGGGAGGCAGATATAATTGTTGTTGCAGGTGTTGAGGTGCCAGTGATGGGAGATGAGAATGAGAGAGAGATTGCAATAGATGAAGAGAGGGTAGCACTAGATGAAACGAGAGAAGGAAAAGCGTCTAGTATGGATGGTGTGAGAGCTGAGATGTTGAAGGAAGGGGGTGTGACTGTACTTGAATGGTTGGTGAGATTGTTTAATGTGTGTTTTGTGTTGTCAATGGTACTAGTAGATTGGGTTTGTGCATGTATTGTACCACTATATAAGGGTAAGGGAGATATGCATGAGTGTTGTAATTCAAGAGGTATTAGTTTGTTAAGCGTAGTTGGAAAAGTGTATGGTAGAGTAGTGATTAATAGGATCAAGGATAAAACAAAAAATGCAATCTTAGAAATACAGGGTGGTTTTAGAAGAGGTAGGGGTTGTATGAATCAGATTTTTACAGTTAGGCAGATATGTGAGAAATATTTAGCAAAAGGTAAGGAGGTGTATGTTGCGTTTATGGATCTGGAGAAAGCGTATGATAGAGTTGATAGGGAAGCAATGTGGAATATGATGAGATTATATGGAGTTGGTGGAAGGTTGTTGCAAGCAGTGAAAAGTTTCTACAAAGGTAGTAAAGCATGTGTTAGAATAGGAAATAAAGTGAGTGATTGGTTTCCGGTGAGAGTGGGGCTGAGACAGGGATGTGTGATGTCGCCGTGGTTGTTTAACTTGTATGTTGATGGAGTGGTGAGAGAGGTGAATGCTCGAGTGCTTGGACGAGGATTAAAACTGGTAGACGAGAATGACCATGAATGGGAGGTAAATCAGTTGTTGTTTGCGGATGATACTGTACTGGTTGCAGACACAGAAGAGAAGCTTGGCCGATTAGTGACAGAATTTGGGAGTGTATGTGAGAGAAGGAAGTTGAGAGTTAATGTGGGTAAGAGTAAGGTTATGAGATGTACGAGAAGGGAAGGTGGTGCAAGGTTGAATGTCATGTTGAATGGAGAGTTACTTGAGGAGGTGGATCAGTTTAAGTACTTGGGGTCTATTGTTGCAGCAAATGGTGGAGTAGAAGCAGATGTACGTCAGAGAGTGAATGAAGGTTGCAAAATGTTGGGGACAGTTAAGGGAGTAGTAAAAAATAGAGGGTTGGGCATGCATGAATATAAAGAGAGTTCTATATGAGAAAGTGATTGTACCAACTGTGATGTATGGATCGGAGTTGTGGGGAATGAAAGTGATGGAGAGACAGAAATTGAATGTGTTTGAGATGAAGTGTCTAAGGAGTATGGCTGGTGTATCTTGAGTAGATAGGGTTAGGAACGAAGTGGTGAGAGTGAGAACGGGTGTAAGAAATGAGTTAGCAGCTAGAGTGGATATGAATGGGTTGAGGTGGTTTGGCCATGTTGAGAGAATGTAAAATGGCTGTCTGCTAAAGAAGGTGATGAATGCAAGAGTTGATGGGAGAAATACAATAGGAGGGCCAAGGTTTGGGTGGATGGATGGAGTGAAGGAAGCTCTGGGTGATAGGACGATAGATGTGAGAGAGGCAAGAGAGCGTGCTAGAAATAGGAATGAATGGCGAGCGATTGTGACGCAGTTCCGGTAGGCCCTGCTGTTGCCTCCGATGCCTTAGATGACCGCGGAGGTAGCAGCAGTAGGGGATTCAGCATTATGAAGCTTCATCTGTGGTGGATAACTTGGGAGGGTGGGCTGTGGCACTCTAGCAGTACCAGCTGAACTCGGTTGAGTCCCTTGTTAGGCTGGGAGGAATGTAGAGAGTAGAGGTCCCCTTTTTTGTTTTTGTTTCATTTGTTGATGTCGACTACCCCCCAAAATTGGGGGAAGTGCCTTGGTATATGTATGTATGTATTATCAGGTTCCCTGCAATTCGAGGGCTTTCGGAACGGAACGGATAAGATTATCGTGATTTAATCACTTGTGAACAGAAAAAACTACTCTCTCTCTCTCTCTCTCTCTCTCTCTCTCTCTCTCTCTCTCTCTCTCTCTCTCTCTCTCTCTCTCTCTCTCTCTTAATAATATGATTACTGGTGTGACAAAAAAAAGCATGGAAGATAATCATATAACAATTTAGAACACGAAAAACAAATTTATGGCAAAATATTCAGTGACTTTTTCCTTAGTAAGGTTGTCCGAATAATTATCATCTATTTCGCAGATCTAGAGAAAAAACTGTTCGCAAACCACCCCATCGTGGAAACTATCGTCAATGAGCAAGAGGAGGGCGTGATTACCGGCTACATAATTTTCACATACCGATATGCCTCGACGTCCAACCTCGTACCTTTTATATCAGATCTCTACGTCATTCCTGAGCACAGGAGAAACGGCATCGCTACTGCCTTGTGGAACGCAATGGTTCAGGTAAATCAACTAGACCTATTGGAAGTAGCTCTATATTGATGATTCCTAAAGCGAAAGTTCGGATATTTGCTGCTACTATTAGCTATTGCTACTCGGTTACTTGGAGTTCCGGAGGTATAATTTCCGGCGATGTGCTTGTTCATTTGATTATGTATAGTTAGATTTTAGGAGCACACAAAATACACATCCATATAAGCTTACACATACAATGCATATATATATATATATATCTATATATATATATATATATATATATATATATATATATATATATATATATATATATATATATATATATATAC
>NC_090725.1:47229483-47239483 GCF_036898095.1 Palaemon carinicauda | reverse complement strand
ATATATATATATATATATATATATATATATATATGTATATATATATATATATATATATATATATATATATATATATACACATATGTATATTCAATACAGCATACTCAGTTTTCATAATAACTAAAAATCCAATAATGTTTTCCTCTTTTATATAGTGCATTCAATTACCAACAAAGTCAAACAGCATACTAATTTAATTAGCGTTTTAATTCCACAGAAAAGATTCTCCAAATAAATTCACGTTGAGAGAAGCTACAATGAGTGACGTTGGTGATATAGTCGAAGGAGTGAAAGCCCTGCATTTGTATCTTGGAAAACTACACGAAGTTGTTTGCAACGAGACAGGTAATAATTTCAAGATTTTCTATTATGTCGGTGTTATAATCTTACAGTCAAGCGTATTTTTTTTTCTTTTAGGTTTGATTTCCGTAAAAAATCTTTGCTTTTTGGATAAGTAGTTATTCAAGATTAAAATAGAACGAACACTTGATAGACCGCAAGTCATCGCCATCGCTAATTGAATATGCACATTTGGCCCTACTTTAATGCATATCACAAAAAAGAAAAGAAAAAAAAATGACTACAATTATCAAAAAGACTTTTTTGACCTATAGAGGACCTTGAACTTTGACCTCATCTCTCCTATAATCTAATCAAATTGTCCTTGGACCCTGTCTAATCTTACCCCAAAATTTCATGAGATTCAATCGAATAATTTATGAGTTACGCGAATCACAATTAAATAAACACACAAACAATTTTATAAACATCTATCAGAAGTTAGCCATCGCAAAGAAGTTGGCAAAGGTAATAAGGAGTATTCTGAATACCAGCTTATACAGTAGTACTGGAGAGAGAGAGAGAGAGAGAGAGAGAGAGAGAGAGAGAGAGAGAGAGAGAGAGAGAGAGAGAGAGAGAGAGAGAGAGAGAGAATATAATGCATTTTACTTGTAATATTAGACATTCTACCTCTTTCTTATTAGAGATGATTTATTTTTCCTCTCATTTTAGAATTACTTCAACATGGTTTTGGAAAACCGCGTTATCTCAAGTTATTTGTTGCTGAGCAGAACGGGGTCATTGTCGGGTACAGCATGTTCTCATACACCTTCGGTTTGGATGGGACCAAGATCTTCATGGAGGATCTGTACGTCTCCCCTGAATGTAGGGGAACAGGGATGGGTATGGCTCTGTGGTTGGCAATACTCAAGGTTAGTGACCCCAAAAGGGAAGATGAGACCAGAGCTATTGGCTTACTCTTAAAAGTGGTTGTATGAACTAATAATATATTTTCTCAAATAAACAGAATAATATACCAACTTAAAAAAAACTTATCCTTCACAACATTGCCTTTTTGACTTATTTTATGATATTTTTCCACCTAGATCTCACATAATTTACTTCAACCTAAAGTGTTGTTTACTTAGTCCTGTAAAACCTCCTGGCTAGTACAGTGGTAACGTGTTTGCCTAGCATTCGCATGGCAGCAGATCGATCCCCGCCCGGCACCGTGAGTTTAAACTGTTTACTGGGGAGGCCACTTCTGTGGTTGGGCACCACAGTGGGGGTTTGGGCTTACCCGACTGACGTTCTGGTGAGGATCAATTCTGATGAAACTTGAACTGAAACCAGACACCTTTAACCTTTAAACACAGAAAAGCCCTGTGCCATGCAGAACCTACGAGAGTTTCCCATTTGTATACCTGAATTCTTAAGAGTATCATGTAATGTGTTAATTGTCAAATCAACGGTTTCATAACTTTTTGTGAAATGGAAACTCTTCAACTTTTTGAAAATATTAAGATCATCAGTCATTCGGATGTCTATTGGTAGCGTATTTGAAATCTCTAGAACCTACAGTAGAGGTGCATCATGAATGCAAAAACTTGAAACCACTCGTAACTACTCTCGTGTCGACACGATTTGTTGGCGACACGATATGTAGTAAATCTCTTATTAAATGTTTTGGACGTCCGGTTCCGATATAAAATCTACTCTTACTTTAATATGAAGCCGGTGTAGCTTAATCAGTACACGGGAAATCCTTTCTCGGGGAGGGACACCTTTTATCAATCTTGCTCCTCTATTTATTATGTTTTGTAACTTCATAAGTTGCACTCTGCTATAGCATGTAATAGAAAGTTTCAATAGGCAATCTTAGTAATTTCACAGTTGATAGCAAGTTTATTATTTTTTTTTTTTTACAGAATATTCATCTACACATTCCTTTACAAAAACAGTTTTTCTAAGGTAACATCCCGTGATCCTAACTACATTACTTATTTGAGCACTCAGCGACCAATTATAGTCCAGTGATAAACGTATGTAACTAATTGTACTATTTGGGACTAAGTTGGCATTGATATTTATTTGGATGTCACGACGGTTTTTACTTTTTATTTGTTTCCTACCACCATAAACTCAGTTTTATTTACATTCAAGTTTTAGTTGTTTAATTGCCATCCATACAATAGCACTAGTAATAACGTGGTTCAGAATCTCAGCTGTATCATCAACGTCGTTTTTGAAGAAGCATAATTATGTATCATCTACAAATAGTTTAAACTTCACTCTATGTATCAGCAGTGCTTTTGATTGGAATATAGTATCGATAAAAAGAATAAGATTGCGCCTAGTATACTTCCCTGGGGTACCCTTCAGCTTATTGTTCATAAGATGAGTGAGAGCTTTCAATTTAAACACGGTAGTTTCTGTCAACCAAGTAATCTTTTAGATACTCAAAAGCTTGATCTTCAGTACCAATGTATCGTAAATCATTAAGAAGCAGTACATGCACAACTGTATCAAAAGTAGCACACAGATTAAGTAACAATGAAATACCACATTTATTTTCATTCATCATTTCCACAGATCATTTATTTACAACAGAGCATAGCGTAGAGTATAATTGCCTGTATGGTGATTGGACAACTGGTAATGGTTGATTCCTTCTAAATGACTAACTAGTTGCTCAAGAGTCAAATATTCTAAAACTTTTGATATTCAGAATAGATTCTAAATAGCTTTGTGTTATCATACGTCCATAGCAAAGAGTACATTTCTGAACCTGTATAAGTAAAGCCCCTTTCTCGGATTTAGGATGCTTACAGTCATTAAATGCTATTGTTTACTATTCTTGAAATTATGTCCGCAAGACTTGAAAAGTCATCTACTATTACTTTGGCTTAATAGCAAAATTTGTTTTCCGAGTCCAACAAGACTACATCCTTTGTTAGTTTTTAAATCTCGTTAATAATTTTATGTCTGGTACAGTACCAATCTGATATGGAATATCTGTAAAAGATCCAATTATACTTTCTATTTTGTTTTTCAAGAATTCTAAAAATTTACCAGGAAGTTCATCGTCGCTATACCGATCCGGGAAACTTTTTTTCTATATACTTTTACTATTGTACCATTTAGAAATATGATATAACTTATTTATATCTGGTGCTGTTTTCTGGATTTTATTTTTCTTATTACATTCAGTTTTATTCCACCTCAATAAGTGAATATACTGACACTACGATTTTGTATCTACTTTCCCAACTTACGTTTTTTTTTTCCATTTTTACTTTAGTTTGTTCTTGTCAGTATAGTCTTTTTCATTAATGGGAACATGTCATCATCAGCATCTTTATTCACCCTATTGCAAACAGTTATAAGGTAATCAATAATCCTATATTGAAAATATTATTTATATTCTTAATAACTTCATGAATAAACACAGAGAAATTTAGTTTATTCCAGAATCGTATTTTCTTTAGCTCACTTTCTTTCTGTGCGGGTAATCTGTAAAAATAGTGCAGTTTTCCAGGTTAACATCTGATATGATCTTATTCATTCCATCACTTAAACGCAATTCTACCATTTTAGCATCAACGTTGATTTATTTTATTTTGAAACTGCAAGAATCCAATAAACACAATAATTTCTAGGGTAATCAATTAGGATTTCTTGAGGTACAGTGTAATTAAGAGATATAACATGCTCTCGGTTTTGATAAAACATTTTCCTATTTGTTATTCCCTTTAGAAATATGCTGCAGATGGCCACAATTTCCAAGGGTTTTATATATAATGGTAAGGCATTTTAAGAAAGGAAGAAACATTTTAAGATTTGTCCCCACATTACTCTAAACTGGTTTCTTAAACTCACCCACGAATACAAAAGGTAACGAGTTTCTGGCTTACTGAACTCATCCATGAATATAGATAACAAGTCTAAGTTTGCCGGTGAAAAGGCAGTAGTTAAAAAGGACATTGTTTCGTTTATATTTCAACAAATAACAAATCCAAAGTTCTTATGGCTTCAGCTTTCTATAGGGGTTTTAAAACATTTAATTTTAGTTTTTGGTATTTGTTTACAAGACCACGCTCTCCATTTAATCCCAAATTATGCAGTCCTGCATAATTACTCAATCTTTAATTTAGTAAATATCTTGAGTAAAAAAAAAACAAAATGTACGCTGGCATCATAAACTTCGGTTTGGTGTATGTTGGCGATGTCGGTTCCAGGTCGTTTAGTGAGGAAACCAAGCTAGTTTTTTTATTCTTATAACTCCTCCCCCCTTTCTCAACATATCTTTACATTTTTTGCTTTCCCAGCATTTAAAGAACTTCCTAATTACTGTACAAGAAGAGGAGAGTTGCAGGACTGCATAATTTGGGAGTAAATGGAGAGCGTGCTCTTGTAAACAAATACCATAGTTTTAAAGCGGCATAGTTTGATGCATAACCTTAATAGGAAGGCGTCTTTCTCCTTATATATTGATAATGTTTTAAACTTATATACAATTCTGTCATCATGCATTTCAGGAAGGTCTCCAGAAGGGTATCAGTCGGTGCAACCACACAGTTGATGCTCACAATAAACCATCGATGGCATTCTACAAGAGTCATGGTGCCTACGACGCAAGTCAGATAAAGAATACACACTTATTCAAAATCCCGTTGGACAAGATCAGTATTTAGTGAATATTCGTAGACAACTATTTAGAAAATATATTATTGGGTAGATATATATTTGAACTTAAATTGTTTTAAACATATGAGAGAATAAGACGATGGATGTTCTGCACCTTCCTTTCTAAAGTAATTATATATTCTAGTGAGAAATGTTTGACTATTTAAAGAAAAACGTCTCTAAAGTTTTTGAATTATGAGAAGGTTTTATCGAACAGTGGCTAAAATATTCAAGATCATAAGGGATTCGTTTTATTGTTTCTTTTTTTTTCAGAAAAAAAAATGGAATTTAATCCTTAAGATTTACATTGAAGGTCAGGCACCCACTTATTTTCCGCACTGTTTGCAATGATATTTTTTCACAATCAATTCTCAATGTCAAATCTTAGAATCCGTAGTATTATTTTCAACTGAAACAATTTTAAAGAGAGACAGTAGATGTTCCTCTGATTCTAACTTTCTCATAACAGTCTAATTCACCTTCTCTAACTTGCTTTAATTGTGTTGATTGAATGGTCTACTAAAATAAGGAGTCTTAGTATTTATCGACATTATTGAAACCTTTGAATTCAAGTTTCCATTCTAACTTCATAGTTTAAGAGATTTATCATTTTAGAGTTATTGTAGAATGAAGTGTTTAGCAGGCATATGAATATCCTCTTTTAAATATTCGAAACCTAGGCTATAGAATGACGAATGTAGCCTAGTCATGAAGTGTGTATATCAAATATATTAAGGAAACGCTAAAGAGATCTCTAATAGTCATTTAGTGTGTATATCAAATATACCAAGGAAACGCTAAAGAGATCTCTAAGGCAACTATAAACATCGAAAATTAGATACAGGTGTTTGAGGGTCTTATTTGGATCGTAAGGCTACTACGCCTGCAAATTGGTCATCTTTTCCATTTAAATTAACACATGGTGCTATCCTCGTCAGTAGCTTTTATTTCCAAGAAGAAACAAGGATTTGTTAGTGAATTCAATGTGAATTATTGAAGACGGGATCATCAAATATACTGATTTTCATTGCAGAGCTAGAAAAAGAAATAGATGAATTACTGTAGAAACTTTACCCTAGTGAAAATTATGGTCAATTATACGACACGAGCAAGATCGTACACCAATAAAGTTAAAACATTATAACATATCTGACATTGTTAAAGTATTTATATTGGCATTCATATTTTCCTTTGTATTTTATTCCATAATGGAGTAACCCACATTACAAGAATGAGATTATACTATAGGTCAAGTTGCCTGTGAATTAATTATGTTAAACTAATAAAGGGATCTGAGAACTCGACCTGATATTCTATTCCTTTAATAATCCTCATCAAATTTTATTTATTTCTATTGTGAAGTACAATTTTAGTTTAATCTTATAGCTAATTTAAAATTTTAACTATTAGTGTAAATATAGTGAATAATATAGACTGAAGAGCAATTGCTTACAAATTAACTAAAACTTTCCCTTAGAAACATTCCAAACCTTTCAGTAGCCTTTCTCTTAAGTCTTACAGACTTCTAAGTATGTTTGTCTTGACGTCACTTTCGATGCAAATATCTTTAGAAATGAACACGTGGCTAGTTTCATGTAGCTTTAAGGTTGTGGTCATAGCGATTGATATTATAATCTTGACCTCACTTTCCATATTGCCTTTACGAATTGAGTAAACATGCCAAATAAATTTACTCTTTAACTTCCCCGAAAGGTCAAAACTAATATTTCTGTCTATAAGAGATTCTTATCATCTCTTGCCAATCAGGATGTTTACATTTGGTAATTTATTTTTGCAGAAGTCTTACAGTTAACAAACAAACGAACAACCCAGATAAAACATAGCCTCCTTGCTAGAGGTAATAATTCAGTCTTAAGATTCATGGATCAAGATAAATGCTTCCACTTTTTATGCTGCTCACAGTAGTATATATTTAGGGGAAATAGAAGGAGAGATATACATCTCCTCTCCTAGCCAAAATAAAAATGTCTATAAACATAAGAAGCAGCGTAAGTTATGATAATCGTTCCATAAACCTCCCTTTCACCCAAGGAATATCAAGCTGATATAAATAAAAAAAAAAAAAAAATCATGGGGCTCTTCTTAACCAATTGAAATTATGTGAGTATTTCACATGATCTAAACGATTACGTAAGAAATGTCACTCATCTGAAGAAAGAAAATCATATTTAAGCAATTACACGAGTACTTAAATCTTAAATATTTAGATAGAAATGCACACACGCACATGTAACCGCCTCTTACCAGGGTATGGTTGCTCCCTTGCTGAACGTAATAAAAAATAAGTAAACAGATAGATATATAAATATACCTCTCTCTCTCTCTCTCTCTCTCTCTCTCTCTCTCTCTCTCTCTCTCTCTCTCTCTCTCTCTCTCTCTCTCTCTATATATATATATATATATATATATATATATATACAGTCTATATATATACATATATATATATATATATATATATATATATATATATATATATATATATATATATATGCAGTATATATATATATATATATATATATATATATATATATATATATATATATATATATATATACATACATATGTATATCATGTATGTATATATGTATACACACATGCATTATATCTTAGCAACTAGTTCTGTTTGTATATATTTCATTCTGATTTTCTATCAATGGGTTATTCAAAAGCTCTTACCTACTAATTGACCTATACGAATTATTTCTATGGTATTTCCTGCTTATTTGAAATTTGAATGATAATAATAAAACTCTAATTATTACTTCAAATGTTGGGGAGTCAGCAACAGTAATAGACATACAAGTTCCGTCCTGCTATACTGAGTTTCAGTCTTCACATAATTTAAGTCAACCAATATTCTTAAATGTGATACTGAAAGTGTTTATTTCGTCCATCCCTTTGGTTAAAGATAGTAATGAAAGCGCGTTATTTAGGCTGAAATATGTCAAAAACACGTATAAGGACGATTTTGCAATGTACAGCTAGTAGATTATGTAGTCCAGAATTACTCCGGAGTAATTACCTTCGCCTATATTAAATTTCTTTTTAATTAGGACTATTTGTACTGACTCGAAGAGGGTGTCCTTTTAGCTCGGAAAAGTTTCCTACTAGCTAATTGGTTAGGATTATTTTGCCCAACCAATCGGCGATGAGGAAGCTTTTTGGAGCTAAAAGGGCACCCCTGCGATTCAGTGCAAATGCGCACCATTGAAAAGAAATGAGTATAGTGACCTTGGTGTTGGGTAACTGTATTCTGAGGGTCATAAATCAAAGTCCTTAATTCTGAATTTCATAAAACATTTATAGCATAACATTTCATGGTAGTCATGTTCACAATAGCTTTGGAATATATGAATGAGTTATCTTGATTTTCAGCCCATATCGAGATTCATCATTGATGTATAATTAAAATAAACGGAATTATGAATTATTTCTAAAAACACGTCTTATCAAAATTAATGCTCTAGTTAAGAATTATTAGCAATACTAGTGATACTAGAAACAACATAGATTGTATTCTATTTTTAGGATGGTTATATCCTTATATTATTGGTAACGTATCTGCCTTGTGATCACCAGACGGGGGTTCAAGCATCGGTCCTACTCGTTAGTTCCTTTAGTGTCTGCAACCTTATCATCCTAGTGAGCTAAGGATAGGGGTTTTGGAAGGAGCCTATAGGTCTACCTACTGAGTTATCAGCAGCCATTACCTGGTTGTTGTGGCCTGATTGGTAACGTCTCAGCCTGGTATTGACCAGTCGGGGGTTCGAGTCCCGCTCAGACTTGCTAGTGCCATTAGTGTCTGCAACCTTACCATCCTTGTGAGCTAAGGTTGGGGGGTTTGGGGGAGCCTATAGGTCTATCTGCTGAGCCATCAGCAGCCACTGCCTGGCCCTCCCTAGTCCTAGCTTGGGTGGAGAGGAGGCTTGGGCGCTGATCATATAATGGTCAGTCTCTAGGGCATTGTCCTGCTTGCTATGGCAATGTCACTGTCCCTTGCCTCTGCCATTCATGAGCGACCTTTAAACCTTTGAACCTCCTTGGTCCTAGCTTGGTTGGAGAGGGGCTTGGGTACTGACATATGGTATATGGTCAATCTCTAGGGCATTGTCCTGCTTGGTAGAACAATGACACTGTCCCTTGACTCTGCCATTCATGAGTGACATTTAAACCTTTAATGAAGTAAGAGGAATAATAAAAATCTTGTAGAAAAATCCACTCTTCCTCACTACATATCTAATCTACAGATAGGAAAACCTTCCACTCTTGAAATCACTAAAACTCCATAGTCAGCAAATGATATAATCAATACCATACAATGATATGTCACTCAGAAAAACAAGAGGTTGTGGGTGTGGGTTTTACGTAAGTTATCTAGATTACAGTAGATGACGAGGAGTAAAGACATCCACTTCCTAAGGAGGGAAAGATAGAAATATAATCTTTTTCTTCATCTACATTCTTCGGAGCATTATATCCTCATTTAAAGTTTAAAGACCACTCATGAATGGCAGAGGCAAGGGACAGTGACATTGCCTTGTCAAGCAGGACAATGCCATAGAGACTGACCAAATATACATATGATCAGCGCCTACGCTCCCTCTCTACCCAAGCTAGGACCAAAGGAGCCAGGCAATAGCTGCTGATGACTCAGCGGATACCCCTATGGGCTCTCCAAAACCACCCATCCTTAGCTCACGAGGATGGTGCGGTTGCAGTGACCAAAGGAACTAACGAGTTTAAGCGGGACTAAAACGTAAGTCAGGCGATCACCAGTCAGTGACGTTACCACATAGGCCATCACAATTGCTCTATGGCATTTGATGCTATGGAGGAAATAAAAGGATCACAGCCTTTTTAAAGCATGTGGTGGCCTATTGGATACGTCCCTGTCTGGCGATCTACCGGATTGTGGTTCGAGCCCCGTTCAAACTCGATCATTTCTTGAAGTGTCTGTAACATCACTGAAAAGCCACCTACAAGACCAATGTGGAAAAGCACATTATACTTTTGT
>NC_090725.1:47204483-47219483 GCF_036898095.1 Palaemon carinicauda | reverse complement strand
TGCTGCTACCCCAGAAAATATGAGAAAAAACTAATGCCACAATGTTCCAGTCCTCTTGAAGATGACAAATACTAAGCAATAAGAAGCCGATTAAGATGTATACCCAAATTAAATTTTACCCTTTTTTCATGAGTGTGTGTGATGCACAGTATTTGTATGTGGGAGATGTTGGTTAAAAGAAATTGAATTCTAATGCAGTGTTCGCAATTGATAATAAGCAGACACTGAAGACCACTGAAGTGCAACTTGCTGGAATTTTGGTTTGGCGACTGAATTGTAAGGATGATGAGCGAAATGGTTAAAGGTTGTTGACCAATTGAGGGTGGAAACAATCCATATAATGCAATCTCTTCTTTTGAGGCTTATGACTAATATACTTTTAACTTCTATTCATACAAGGATAATTTCTCAAATAGAAAACTAAACTTTTATTTTCGTATCAAGAAACAACAGTCAAGTTAGTTAAACACTAGCTGACAACATACATATAGTTAATTAAAATTCCTTCAAATAGAAGAAAAATGGTTAAAGGATGATAACCCCACTAGTCCCCCGTTCCGGCTGATTACTCAATGAAATACACTGAAACTAAAATCACAGAAAACCTAAACCCATGATTATGGTTTGGGACCATAACCTGGACGATATTTTCACGTTTTGGGATAATACTTGGGTAAAAAATCTAAAACTGAATGACGAAAGATAGAAAACATGTCATATTTATTTTTGTGATTGTAAGTTAATCGCCAAGAAGATATTTAGCTGTATATAAGAAACTAACTCTCGCTGTGACTTCCATTCATATCCTTAGCTACAATTAGATTCCGATTGGGATAGGTTAAACTATCTTTACAATGGATTAAAGCTACTAAAATTAATGTTATTTAAAATACACTAAACCGCATACTCTACCATTATATTTCAATTAAATAGCATAACTTTGTATGAAGGGCATTGGGAGGCAAATATCGTACAATAAATTCATTTAAACTCATTCATCAAATGGACTGTCCAGCGATACAGACTGTCAGAAATCCATCACTTAATAATTCCTGCCAACCACCACCCTCCAGTCCAGACATCAGGATTATAAAAAGAAAAAAAAAAGAAAAAATATATATATTTGGAAGAAATCAGATTCAGATCTTTCCATACAGATTATTTTCTCTTAATCCAAAATAGATTACCATTGAGTTAACAAATACGCACACACACACACATACATACATCATATATATATATATATATATATATATATATATATATATATATATATATATATGTATATATATACAGTATATATATAGTGTAATATATACATATATATATATATATATATATATATATATGTATATATATACAGTAAAATTATAGTGTAATATATATATATATATATATATATATATATATATATATATATATATATATATATATATATATATATATATATATATATATACATTATATAATGGTCCCAGCCATTATATTGAAATGACGATAATGAGACTAAAAAAAATGTTCTGTCACGTTCTTCAGGGAATCATAAAGTTGCATCAAATACATGTGCACAATAAAAACTTCACATGTGAGGATATCAATAAGAATACAAATATCGTCGGCAGTGTCCCGGATGGCAGAAGACTCAGGATCCTGGAGGGCATGCTCATCAACCAAGAAAAACTTGAACTTCAATACGTGCAAGTGATGTTTCTCCTCCACTCCTGCCATAGGAACATCATCAAACGACTCACAAATATCGAGAGGGCAGCGATAATCAGCAGCACGACAGGTTGCGTGCAACTGAAACTTTCCTGGAAAGCGACTCAGGCAGTCAGCAAGCAGTTCTGAACTCTCAGGACCTAGAAGCTAAGTGTCAGAACAGCTTATCGGACTCCAGACTCCACTTAGGCAGCGTATATCCAAAGTGGGATCTCCACCCACTCAAACCTAGATTCCTCTCAGTTTCGACGGCTGTGAGCGGATACGCAGCCTAATTAAACATCAGATTAATGATACACCAGGCACACAGACAAATTTAATACGATTTAACAACATAACACAAGATGACATCACCAGAAGTATCACAAGAGCAAAGAAAACAAACTGCGCGATCGATCCTATGCCAATATCTGAAGTAATTGGAGAGAAAAACTTTTCTAGTCTAGCCGAAATAATAATGAGAATAGCAAATGCAAGCATTGATGAATGTAAGTTTCCTAAATTTGAGAAAATGGCTATAGTCACACCAGTTCTGAAAAATGCACTGAACTACCAGGAATTAAGCTAATATAGACCTATTTCGAATCTATCCTTTGTTTCAAAAGTGCTTGAATATTGAACATCTAGTCAGTCACTTAAAAGTAATAGAAGCTTTGCCTGACATCCAATCTTCTTACTGAAAACTATACTCTACGGAGACAGCCATCTGCTCTGTTGTAAATGATATGCTGGAAATGATGGATGAAAATAAATGTGGTATTTGAATACTGCTCGATCTCAGTGCTGCTTTTGATACAGTTGTGCATGAACTGCCACTAAAGGATCTACGGTTCATCGGCGTTGAAAATCAAGCTTTTGAATACCTAAAAGACTCCTTAGTTGGTAGAAATTACTGTGTACAAATTGGAAACTCTTATTCATCATATGAACTCATAAACAGAAGGATACCTCATTGGAGTGTACTTCTCCCAATCTTATTCTGCATCTACTGTAAACTATTGGTCTATCGAAAATACTACAAAGGCATGGCGTGAAGTTCAAACTATTTGCGGATGACACACAATTTTATATCTCCATAAAATATATAGATGACACTACTGTAACTCTAAACTGAACCCATGATAGTGTTAGAGAATGGATGACATATAAACTACTAAAATTAAATGACAACAAAACTGAATTCATGGTGGTGGGTAAGAGAAACTGCGTGAGAAACTTGGGGGATATTCACATGAACATAAATAATGACTCAGTGCCGATATCTAGTAAAGTTCGAGATTTAGGTTTATTTCTTGACTGTAACCTGTCTCCAAATGCCCAAATAAATAATATAATAAAAACTGCTGGTTATCATCTGAGAAATATTGCGTTTATAAAAAAGTACCTGGACGAAAATTCTGTCAAGAAACTTGTGATAAACTGTGTTATTACCAGGACTGACTACTGCAATTGACTATTACAATTTACCAAAAGTGTAACTTAAGAAATTACAAAACATTATAAACAGAGGATCAAGACTGATAAAAGGTGTCCCACCTAGAGAGAGGATCACCCCTATAATAATTGATTTACACTGGCTGCCGATTAAAGCAAGAATTGAATTTAAAATAGGTACAATAACCCACCAAGTTATCAAAACCGGTCGTCCAAAATACTTAAGAGAATTGCTACATATGGTGCAGCCAACAAATCGTGTCGACACGAGAATAGTTACAGATGGTTTCAAACTGTTGGAACCTAGGCTCCAGAACCTTTAGATATGAGGCCCCGAAACTATATAATAAGCTCCTACGAAATATTCGAATGATTGAAACATTAAGGCTTTCAAGAGGAAACTGAAGACTTTCTTATTTAAATAGTCTTACAACAGTGACGATTTAGCAGTAAATGAACAATACGTGATCTGAAACGATAAATACTGTGAACGAAAAAGGTAAAATGAGAGTGGAGGTCCTATAGAGAGTGAGGTTCTCCTGCTGTATGGGATCGGAAAAGCAGCCATCAAAGTCTTTCAAAGTAAGTATCTATGACAGACCCCCTCCCGGCAAGCACCACGGCTAATGGGAGAGCAGCTCCATCCCAGACCAGGTATGGACTCCAGGGCTGACAGGTTGGCCTTTTTTCAGGCCAAAATATCTCAAAATTGTCCTTTTTGAAATTGGTTGGCCATCAGTAATATGAAAGTAGGTGGGCCTTAAATACTATATTTTTGGCCTTTTTCTAATAATGAGTTGGCCTTTTTTAAGTGGCGGTTGGTTAGAAGTTGGCCTTTTCTCATTCAGAAAACCTGGCAACCCTGACTCCAACCACCAGGAAAAATCAGTGACCAGCTCAGGACTTGAAAAAAAACCCACAGAGTCGTATAAATGGTGCCAGTTCTGTCACTTCAATCCAGGCTCTGCCTGGTAATGAGATAAGACACCTGGTACCCTCTCGTAATGCACAGCAGCAGAACTTGATCATACCTATCACGGCTGCCTAGTTTAGTAAAATTATAGAACTTTCTCCATGCATTCTGCTCCCCCTACTGATGTCCAACATTGCATAGTTACTGGCAGTATGCAGTACTGAAGAAAGAAGGAAAATCCAAGTAATTGAGAAGTTCGACTGCAAGATAAAGGTTACCGAGACTAACGATTTTTAACGAGACAAGCTTAAAAGAGGGCCTATTACCAAAATAATAATAATAATAATAATACTAATAATAATAATAATAATGATAATAATAATGATAATAATAATAACAATAATGATAATAATAATGATAATAATAATAAAAATAATAATAATAATAATGATAGAAAAGTTGTACAAAAATAAGTAGGTCTTATATTTTACAGTTTCTAGAGTAGCATTTAATTATTGAATGCATGATCTTTCTTCGTTATTATTTTATATCCAACTAGGAACTGATATTGTCTGAGAGTGCGGTAAGATAATGTCATCCGTTGTCTATGGTGCCAGGAGAAGGGGATGTGGCCGAGTGATATTCTTAAAGTGTGATGAATAAGTAGATATTGAAACCTTATTTACCTACTTAACCTAACCTAGGATGAGACGCTGTGCCCTCAATCATCAAACCCTTTAGTACGGATTAGGGATGTTAATTTAATAATCAAGACCACAAAATATAATAAAACATAATTTAACATAACTTAGTGGAAGCTCCACTCCAGTAATATGGACTCGCAATTTGAACCACTATCATATTGAGGTGAACCTAAGTGCCATTGCTAGTAAACATTGGGAAATCACTTTCATCTTTAACCTAACCTAGGACATCATGTAATTAATACTAAAGCATTATAGAATCTCAACGGTGTAAAAGTAAAGGTATACCCACAGTATAATGAGGGATATACTGTACGTGTTCCTTACTGAAAACAACGGAACCTAACATAACTTGAGTCAACTAGCTAGTTTTAAAATAAATAATTCAATCTGCAGACAATCCATTGTTTACATACCACTTCCTTATGACTCTTGGCCCCATTTAGACTTCTGTAACTAACAGAGAGAGAGAGAGAGAGAGAGAGAGAGAGAGAGAGAGAGAGAGAGAGAGAGAGAGAGAGAGAGAGAGAGTTGTATGGTATCTTTTAGGATTTTTGTGAAGTAACTCTTATTATTTTAAAATTGCATTAGCTATATTGAATATTAATTCCTAATGATTTTCAATATTCAGTTTCTTACCTCAACAAAGGAAACTTGGATGGTGATTTCTGTTGGCAATACTGTGATGATTCCTCCCAGTTAATTGCATAAATTCATTAGTATCCGTAAGTGATTTTTTTCTGTCGTGGGTTCCCGGTTACTGGTCACTCAAATCACAAGACCTTGACCACGTCACAAGTGTAAGCCTGAAGTGCTGTATAAACGTCATCAATATATTCTATCCCCAATACAGTGAACATCAGATTATGTTTATTTCATAATTCCAACTCTCACTCTATAAAGAGAGCTAGTTCTGTTGTTGATATTAACAGTTTTCTTCACCTTTATGCTACTACTAGAATTTCTAAATTGTTCCAAGTCTCTAAAGCTAAATTTTTTGTGTTGTATCATTTGCAGTCAACACTTTTGTTCCTATTTCCACTATTTCCTTTCAAATTTAGAATCTTTAGCTCGTATTCCCTATAAAGATAGCTTCTTTTATGTTTGGTTATCAATATGCAACTTATCATGTCATTGTCTTTTCCCTTTAAAATTGGATTTGCTGTTTTACTTCACAGATCTTTCTTGAAATTCTCATTCCTATGATTTCCACTTCAATTAGTACTTTTTACATAGTTATAACAGGTTTTGGGGAGGATTCAGGTGTTTGGGTCACAGTTAAGAAATCAAGCAAAAACGCCCCATAGGTAGCTTCTCGCTTACCCTACACTAACCAATGAAGAAATTCTACCCCATTATTTTCTTCATATGATTACCACTATAATCTTCCACCATCTGTCCACTTCACTCCTTTTCACATTATGAAAAAGCGCCTTATTTTAACGTTGATTCTATTCTCCACTTACGTTCACAGTCAAGGGCCGACGCATGGTCTTTGCCAGTTACCAGCCAACTTAACACTGGTGACTGCACTGACTGGTTATAAATAAACTGTTTCCTCTCTGTTCAGGGTTAAGGCTTAGCCTTTGCAACGGCGCCCTCAGGCTTCCTCAGGTGTTCTAAGGTTTCTTTACTTTACTCCCCACTTAATATATAATTCCTTTATCTCATATTAGTATTACCATCATGGAATAAACTCTTTTATCTCTGTCTACTTCATATTATTGTTAGATTTATATTGTTTTACTTTTCTTTTATATCTTTCTGTGATTTTTTTTATACAGTTTTACGCAAATTATAGTTTATATATCGTCTTGTGTTTCTAATTATAACGTTTAGTTTCTTGCACTGAACACTATAATATTTCAAGTATTTTGTTAATCTTCAGGTGGGTTCTTGGTTCGTAACTGCTCACTCCGCAAAAAGAGTTAGCGGGCATTCTAGGTGCAAAACTTCTAAGTTCATACTTCAACACTATTTGTGATTTTTCCCCTGTAACCATAAACAACAGTCTTAATGAAAATCTTAAGTTTTAATTTTATCTCATTTGACTTTGAAATTAGTTGTAATAATTAATTGTTATCAGTTTTGTCAACAGAGTCATGGTTCAACTTCTGTATACTACTAAGTTCCCTGATAGGATTTTGCAAAATACTAACGCTTATATCTTGTTCTTTCACCTTTCCTAATATTAGCCATGAAAATAAATTTTCTGTATTATGTTCTTTGCATAGGTCACACACAACATCTGTCTATTTTCCCCTGAAATTTGCTTTTAGTTTGAGAATATTTAACCTCGCCTTCATTATACGAATTGTCTACTATTATCATTACTAATTGTAGTAATAATATGCTCTATCTATGAAACGGCTCCCTGTCTCTTTCTAGTTTGCTTGTGATCGGCTTGTTTACCCAAGCTTTGTTTTCATGGATTATTTCATATTTCTAATTGCTGGAGTTGCATGGGGTCACAATTTTGCCTTTTTTTTACCAAGTCACAAAAGCTTCTGTTTAAGGTAAATAGACTAATTAAATGGGGGTAATTAATTAAGGGAAGCTGAAATAAACCTCTGAAGTCTAATCACCGAATACAAGAGCAAATCACCTACAAAACAAATTAGCTTTTTTTTTTTTTTTTAATGTGAATGACAATAAAAGACCTCTTAGTCTTCTCGGGCTTTCTGTCCTATTTACCAATACTCAAAAGATCTGGAATCTGCTGTCGCTAATTGCCTTTGAAAAAATCATTAATGAATTATTGTGAGTCGTGTCCTTCATTATTTTCAGGATATTTTTTTCATGTCATACATTACTCTTTGTTATTTCATTAATTGGGATGAGGAAACTTCTCAATTAATAAGACCCCCTTCTATATGGAAGGCCGTGCCAAAACAAAAGATGCAATTTCTAAATGAAAGGCGATACCAAAAATAAGTGCTCTTTCTATATGAGAGGCAGTGCCAAAAATAAGTTTTATTCCCATTTGGAAGCCAGTGACAAAATACGTGCTATTTCTATATGGAAGGCTGTGCCAAGACAAGTTTTATTCTCATTTGGAAGCCAGTGACAAAATACGTTCTATTTCTATATGGAAGGCAGTGCCAAGACAAGTTTAATTCCCATTTGGAAGCCAGTGACAAAATACGTTCTATTTCTATATGGAAGGCAGTGCCAAGACAAGTTTTATTCTCATTTGGAAGCCAGTGCCAATATAAGTACTATTTCTATATGGAAGGCAGTGCCAAGACAAGTTCTTTTTCCATTTGGAAGGCTGTGCCAAAAATAAAGGCGATATCTATACGGAAGGCAGTGCCAAGACAAGTTCTATTTCCATTTGGAAGGTAGTGCCAAAAAAAAGTGCCATGTCTATATGGAAGGTCGTGCAAAAAAAGCTCTATTTCCATTTGGAAGGCAGTGCCAAAAGTAAGTGCTACTTCTTTTAGGAAGGCAGTGCAAAAAATAAGTTCTATTTCTATATGGAAGGCAGTGCCAAAAATAACTGCTATTTCCATATAGAGGGCAGTGCTAACAATAACTGCTATTTCCATATAGAAGACAGTGCAAAAAATAAGTGTCATATATATATGCAAGGTAGTGGCAAAAATAAGTGCCATATCTATATGGAGGGTAGTGCCAAAAATAGCATATTTCCACGTGGAAGGCAGTGCCAAAAATAAATGCTATATCTACTTGTATAAAGAACACAATACTAAACACAATTGCTGCAAATTAGAGTTATAGAAAACCATAAAGTGAAAAGAGGCCATTCCTCCCCTGGATGGTATTATGGCTTAGGTTTTAATGCTCCAGACTTGAGAGGCGAAGTAAATGCAAATTGGTTTCCGTGGATACCGAGGGCTCTTGATGAAGAAAAAGTCTCTGACCTTTCCAGAGTTCCACAAGAAACAGGTAAAAAGGCAAACTATTTTGTCGACTAATTAGAACGGGGGATTGTTCGACGAGTTTTAGTGATTTTTTATTTTGCTCTTGGGAATTAAGGAGGGAGTTATTGAACATTTTAAGCCACTTCAAAGTCGAATCATAAAAGTTGTTAATTTTCCTGATACAAAGGAGCAGTAACCTAGGAGTGTTTATATCAATGTTTTTAAGATTATACATCATTGTGTGTGTGTTTATATATATATATATATATATATATATATATATATATATATATATATATATATATATATATATATATATATATATATATATATATATATATATATATATATATGTGTGTGTGTGTATATATATGTATATATATACATACATACACACACACACATATATATATATATATATATATATATATATATATATATATATATATATATATATCCAAGATTTTGTTATTTTGAAAATCTGAAAATCAATCAGAATTATCAATTATCTGAAATTATCTAACTTGGCGATATTTTCGGCCTACGACTTAGATAGTTTTAATAGGAATAATGTCCAGACTCTTAGTGGTAACAAGGCTATAAAAAAATTAAATTCCAAAGATCAAATAATTCAGGTAGCTTAAAGAATTATAATTCTTTTACATGTCTCAAGAGAATTTATAATTTTTACAGAAATATCAATTAGTGCTTTAAAGCATTATTATTATTATTATTATTATTATTATTATTATTATTATTATTATTATTATTATTATTATTATTATTATTATTATTATTATTACTTACCAAGACACAACCCTAGTTGGAAAAGCAGGGGTCTACAAGCCTAGGGAAAAAGAGTAAAATAAAATATCTTAAAAATAGCAACATCATTAAAATAAATCTTTCATGTACTGTAAAAGCTATAAAAACTTCAGCAAAACAAGAGTAAGAGAAACTAGACAGACCAGAGGGCCCGGGCATACCCTCAAGCAAGAGAACTCCAACCTAAGACAGTGGAAGACCATGGTACAGAGATTATGGCACTACCCAAGACTAGAGAACAATAGTTTGATTTTGGAGTGTCCTTATCCTAGAAGAGCTGTATACCATAACTAAAGAGTCTTTTCTACCCTTAGCAAGAGGAAAGTGTCCACTGTGACGGGGCGAGAGAAGGTTGTGACTCAAAGGCAGGATGAAAGCAACTGAGTAAACTTTATTACAGAACACTCGTTTATATATAGGTAAACTCCAGGCAAAAAGGGCATACAAAACATAACAGGCAATTTCATGTTCAACTGAAAAGCTCACCGGTTAACAGTTAACAGTGAGAAAAACAGACATGTTATTTCAGGTTCTTATCAGTGCGAGGGGAGAGGAAAGATACAAGCATAATAAATACAAAAAATGAAATGTCGTTATTATGTACGATCGTGTGACACACAGTTGGTACATGGCTCTCCCCTAAAAATGACATACTGTACATGTTAAATAGGGCGCTCTGATCTAGATAGGCAAACTGTGGGCGGGTCATCTGGCAGGAGATAAGCAGGGTTTAGACGATCAATGGAGACCCAGTCTTCTTTACCACAAATGTTTAGTAGGAATGCTTTCGGACTGCGTCGGATCACAAGGAAAGGGCCCGTGTAATGGGGCGTTACCGGTGGCTTGGTAGTGTTGTTGTGTAGGAAGACATGCGTTGCAGAGTGCAAGTCTGTTGGTATGTGATGCTTCGCTGGGGGCTTGTAAGTCTGGCGGCATGGAGTAAATTTTCCCACGACGTGACGTATGCCCTGGAGATCGTCGGAGGAGGTTGCAAAAGGAAAAAATTCGACAGGGACGACCAACGAGTCGCCATACACCATTTCAGCTGCCGAGACGTCGAGGGCGTCTTTAGGAGTGATCCTTGGTCCCAGGAGGACCCAGGGAAGCTGAGTAAACCAGTTGGAATCCTTGCAGCGGGACATCAAAGCTGCTTTGAGGGTGTGATGAAAACGTTCAACCATTCCATTGGTAGCGTGGTTGTAGGAAGTTGTCTGATGTAGGGTGATGCCCAGGAGATTCGCTAATGATGTCCACAATTGAGAGGTGAAACTGGTACCCCTATCAGAAGTAATATGCTCAGGGATACCAAATCTTGCAATCCATCATGAGAGTAAGGCAGATGTACATGAGGCGGACGGTGCAGTTTTCATGAGAATGGCCCCAGGCCAACGAGTGGAGCAGTCGATGACGGTAAACAGGTAACGATGTGGGTAGGGGGCATACAACGTCGATGTGAATGTGGGCAAAACAACGCTGAGGTTCGGGAAAGGAGCCCATTCCTGAATCCATGTGTCGATGTACTTTGGAAGTTTGGCAAGAATTACAGGCGCGGACCCAATCCTTAGCATCCTTAGAAATGCCGTGCCAAATGAACTTTGTCTTCAGCAGCTGTGCAGTAGAATGGCACGAGGGATGTGAAAGGACGTGAATGAAATCAAACACCTGTCTGCGCATGGGAGCAGGAATCCAAGGTCGTGGTCTACCAGTACTGACGTCATAGAGGAGGGTGGTGTTGGAGTCGTCGAGGGGGATGTCTTCCCAACGGAGAGATGTGCAAGATGTCCTACATGCTTGATACTCTGGATCCTGTTGTTGGGCTTCAGCCAAGGCATTGTAATGCAATCCCAGTTGAACGGAAGCCGTGTTTCTTGACAGGGCATCGTCAGCAGAATACATTTTCCCAGGGACGTATTTAAGGGTGCAATTGTATTCAGCCACGGCAGAGAGATGTCGGCGTTGACGGGTGGACTGTCGAGTGAAGGCATGCACCAGAGGCATGTGGTCTGTGTGAATGATGAAGGGTGTACCTTCTAAGAAATGGTGAAAGTGACGGACAGCCAAGTGCACCGCCAGCAATTCTCGATCGAAGGTAGAATAACCCGATTCTGCCTTGGACAGTTTTCTGCTGAAGAAGGCCAATGGGTGGGGCGAGACGTTGACCACCTGCTCGAGTACTGCACCAATAGCGACGTTGCTGGCATCGGTGGAGAGAAAGAGAGGGGCATGTGGGATAGGAAAAGTGAGAGCTGCAGTGGTTGAAAGGGCCTTCTTTGCATTGCAGAAGGCTGCTTCTTGAAGGGGACCCCACTTCAGGTCCTTTGGCTTGCCCTTGAGGTAGGCATAGAGGGGAGCAAGATTGGCAGCAATAGCTGGCAGAAAACGGTGATAATAGTTGATCATGCCCAAGAATTCCTGCAGAGCTTTGACAGTCGAGGGCGTTGGGAAGTTATGAACGGCTGCTACCTTCTCAGGGAGGGGATGGACTCCTTCAGGAGTGATGCGGTGCCCTAAGAACGACACTTCATTGGCACCAAAGGTACACTTGTCGTAGCGGACTACAAGGCTGTTTTGTTGCAGGCGGTCGAGCACGATGCGGAGGTGACAGAGGTGTTCCTCTTTTGAGGAAGAGAGCACAAGTATGTCGTCCACATAACATATACAGAAGGGGAGGTCCCCTAAGATGCCGTCCATGAGACGTTGAAAAGTGGCCCCAGCATTACAAAGGCCAAAACAGGAGTAACTAAAGGTGTATGTACCAAACGGAGTGGTGATGGCAGTCTTGGGGATGTCATCTGGGTTCATAGGCACCTGATAATACCCCTTCAGGAGGTCGAGCGTAGAGAAAACCTTCACTTTGTGCAGGTAGGAGGTTACGTCAGTGATGTTTGGGAGGGGGTAGTGATCCGATTCTGTTTGCATGTTCAGGCGCCTGTAATCCCCGCATGGACGGAGGGAGCCGTCTTTCTTCAGATCGATGTGTAAGGGTGACGACCATGGGCTGGGGGCCTTTTGGCAAAGGCCCATTTCCTCCATTTCGGCGAACGTCTGTTTGGCGGCAGCCAATTGTTTCAGTGCCAGACGTCTGAATTTTGCGAAGACTGGGGTTCCCGCTGTCTTGATATGGTAATAAATACAGTGCTTGGCAGGAGCCGTGGGCGTTTGGCAAAGTCCTGGACGGAAAACTTCCGTGTACGACGTGAGGAGGTGGGCGTAGGCATCCGTGGGTGCGCTGATGTGGAGATCGAGGTTGGAGGGGGCGGGTTGAAGAGGTGTAGACAAGTACGAGTCTGCATTGACCAATCGTCGGTGGGCGATATCGACCAGAAGGGGGAAATGAGAGAGGAAATCCGCACCGAGGATTGGCAATGTGACGTCAGCAAAAAGAAACTTCCAATTAAATTTACCATTTCCAAACGATAATGTGAGGTTCTTGTAACCATAGTTGGGTATCGCAGATCCGTTGGCAGCTACCAGGCGGACGTCGGCAGACGTAGACAGACTGCGCCGTGTCCTGAAAAGTTCCCTTGGCAAAAGAGAACGACAAGCACCCGTGTCTACCAAAAATCGCACGCTCGTTCCTGCATTATGTAAAAAGAAAAGATTAGAAACACGGGAGGCTACTGCCACGAGCGATGGCCTACTTACACGTTTTTTGGCCACTGACAATCCTTTGCACATTTTTTCGCTATTGCCCCGAATCTGTTGTGGTAGTAGCAAAACTGTGGCCGATTGGAGGCAGTAAGTGGCTGTAGAAGTCGTTGGTTGGGGCACGAGCGAGTGGTGGGTGGGGGTGGCTGTGCCACCGCTTCGGCATGTGACGGGGTAGGCGTGTATGTCCTACGGCATTCACGTCAGCTTCGGTTGATGTTGAATAGGCGTCCTCTTTGTTAGGAGTGGAGGCGTTAATGGAGGTCTTGAAGGTCGTGAAGTGGCTGTCCATAAGGGCGTCGGTTTTGGTCATCAAGTCCTTCATGGGTAAACTATCATTATCGGGTATGGCAGCGCGTACAGGTTCGGGTAAACATCGTATCCAAAGGGCACGAAGTAGGTTCACCTCACGAGGAGAACCCTCTGCGGCAGGTTTCAGGCGAGCAATACTGGTCATTTACCTGAGGGTGAGCGAAGCCCTTTCGGTCCCCCAACGGTTGTTGAGAGAGCTGAAAAAGCTTTGCTATACGGGCGGATGGCGACGGCGAGTACTGCTGCAGAAGGTATGTTTTGAGGGCGTCATACGCTATTGGGGTGTCTCCTTGTTCACAAAGCCAGTCGGATATTTCTTGGAAGGTGTCCTCTGGTATCGCCACGAAAACATAATCTGCTTTGGTGGTTGAGCGAGTCACGCCCTTGATGCGAAACTGGACTTCTGCCCGCTGAAACCAAGCAAACGCCTCTCTGCTGGCGAACGACGAAAGTTTCCATGGGGAAGCACCAACTTCCGTGAAGTCCGTCATAGTACCAATGACGAAGGGGCGAGGGGGGTGGTGGAAGGCGACGGTGAGAAAAACAGACATGTTATTTCAGGTTCTTATCAGTGCGAGGGCAGAGCAAAGATACAAACATAATTCATACAAAAAATGAAATGTCGTTACTATGTACGATCGTGTGACACACGGTTGGTACACCACTGAACAATTAAAGTGCAGTAGTTAGCCTCTTTACTGAAGAAGAATTGATTGGTTGTCAGGCGTATGAGGACAGAAGAGAACGTGTCAAGAATAGGCCATACTATTCGGCGTATGTGTAGGCAAAAGGAAAGAACCGTAACCAGAGCAAAGGATCCAATGTAATACTGTTTGGCCAGTCAAAGGACTCTATAACTCTCTAGCGGTATAATCTCAACGGGCGGCTGGTGCTGCCCGTTTTACAATAGTAGGTTTTACTTTACATATTTCACATAATTATAATTTTACATATCGATCCACAATCGTCTGCGCTAAATCATGATAAATCTCAAAAGTATCGTATCCTGTTACAGTAATACAAAAGATAGTAATGTGCTGCTACAGCAAATCATGGGTCCAGATCATAAAATTGGTTTCGATCAACAGACTAATACGCAACGTAATGTCGTTAGCAACAGGTTACATTAAAGTTTTGTCTTAGTTATTAGATTGGGTAACAAAACATTGATTATATAGGGTTCTTAACACTTCATTTCTTTAAAGCTATTCAAACAATAAATAGTACTATGCTCACACAGTTATGTTAACACTTGAGTACCATTAGCAATTCAAACTCAAAAAATAGTACTAGGCTTAAACAGTTATACACAAACAAAAAAGTTAATAATCAAGATCAGAGAAGTACGAAAGAACAGAGGTACACTGTTAAAAACTTACTGTAAAAAACGGTAAAAATCCTGGAATAAAGGTTGCCAGCCATTTACCGTTTTAAAAACGGATACATTGACGTAAAGGAGTGACATTACGGTCACAAAACCGAAAAATATAATAACAAAGTATGGTAAAATTAAGGTCGCCTATATTTTACCGAAATATGGCTGAGAGCAGTATATTTCTAC
>NC_090725.1:47194483-47199483 GCF_036898095.1 Palaemon carinicauda | reverse complement strand
ATTTGCTTGGTTAGAATAATTCATTTTTGATGAAAGTCTAGTTACACTTTAAATTGATCAGAATAATCTTAATTAATTTTTTCATGAATTTCAGCTGAATATATCACACTTTGTATCGATTGAAATAATCTTCAAGTTCATTTCGTATGAATTCTTACTAATTTTATCACATTTTGCGTTGATTACAATAATCTGTGGATTAATTTTTCTAAAACCTGTTAAACTTTGGGTTGATTACAATAATCTCTGAATATTTTTTTCTTTTTATGAAATGTCAGTTACACTTTACGTTGATTAAAATAATCTTTTTGTTATTTTTTAAGAAATTTCTTTATTTTTTAAATTTTTTAAGAAATTCAGCTGATTTCCTCACACTTTATATCAATCAGAAGAATCTCTGAATTCCCTTTCTATAAAAGTTCAGTTACACTTTGAGTTGATTAAAATAATCTTTGAATCATATTTTACAAACTTTAGCTGATTTTATCATAACTAGTATTGATTAGAATAATCTCTTAATTCCTCTATTTATGAAAGTTCAGTTAAACTTCGCTTTCATTAGAATAATATTCGAATTATTTTCTATGAATTTCAGCTGACTTTATCAAAATCCTCTTTTTTTATGTATATCTGAGGTTTGATTTATTCATATACTTTCTGATAATCGATAAAGTTTATCTTGATTTACTAACTAAATATTATCGACGGTTATCTTGTATTTCGAGACTTTCTTTTACTCTTGTTTGCTTGACTTTTCATAAGAGTTTTTTGTTTACTCTGTTACTGGCACTGTGTTTCATTGGTTAAACGTGCCCAATAAGATTGTCTAATAATAATAATAATAATAATAATAATAATAATAATAATAATAATAATAATAATAATAATAATAATAATAACACCTAAAGTACCATACCAAGACTGGTGAATTGAACTGAGAAGGCTATGGAATAAATAAGTCTATGTAGGCCCAATATCTCTGAAGAAAACTTAGAAAGATTGGAAGCTGAAATAGGTCCTAGAAAGAGCACATCTAGGGAGAAAAGTGATGGAATCCCTGGAAATCGGGGCAAAAGCTAAAACCTTCTCTAAAATCACCGGTATGTATAAAGAAATAATGCTAATAAATATGCATGATGATATAGCAATGCTGAAGTTATATAACGATGGATGTTGTGCAACTTTTTGTTTCTTTTATACGTTTTAAAGGGATTAATACGTTTTAGGATATAATTAAATGTAGTTTAATCACAATTTACAAGCCTTCAAAAACCTTTCCTCTGATATTGTAACTATGCAAATAAAATGTAGGGATATAGATATATCTTTTTCATAACATTCTTTACCTTCAACATTCTCACACACACAGATAGATTGGAAGACAGACAGACTGAAATAAGGGTGCGTATGTTTCTTTAAAAATTATGGATGATAGGCATTTTCTGAAAATGATTTGCAAAGCTAAAACAGAACTTCTTATACCAGAGCACATTATGATTTGAAGTTTTATATCAGGAGAATATTATGATTTGAAGTTTTATATCAGTGGAATTTTATGATTTGAAGTTTTATATCAGAATATTAAGATTTAAAGTTTTATATCAGGGGAATATTATGATCTGAAATTTCCTATCAGGAGATTATTATGATTTGAAGTTATATATCAGAATATTAAGATTTAAAGTTTTATATCAGGGGAATATTTTGATTTGAAGTTTTATATCAGGGGAATATTATGATTTGAAATTTCCTATCAGGAGATTATTATGATTTGAAGTTTTATATCAGTGGAATATTATGATTTGAAGTTTTATATCAGAATATTAAGATTTGAAGTTTTATATCAGGAGAATGTTATGATTTGAAATCCCATAGCAGGGGAATATTATTATTTGCAGTTTTAGATCAAGAGGATATTAGAAAAAAAATTGAAAGCTTTGTTAAAAAGAAGACATAACCCGAAACAAATATTTTATTGGCAGCTGTCACGAATATCAAAGCAATTATCGGTGAAACAACACCAACTTCACACGTAATCTAATCAATACAAGAGCGCAAAGGCTTCCGAATAAAAGCAGCATGACAAACAAATGACCATTGGGTTGCCTAATGTACGTGCCCTGCTTTAGAGTATGGAAAGCTATCACTGAGGCTTCAAATCCCATTACGCGTAAGTCACGGAATCAATAGAAAATCCAGTAACTAATGGACGAACCCGGGGTGGGGAAATGATTCCCCGTGTGCCAGAATGCGAATCGACAGATGGAAAAGTCATATGGGCGGGAATGTAGCTTTGCTTCTACGCTACGTCAAATTGACGTCAATTAAGCCAGCCGGACATCCACGGGCTTTGTTTCTGACCTTAATTCAACCCGCATGATTTTATTTTCTTCCGTAGCTCAACAAAGAACGATTTCGATAGATAAAGGGTACTGATGAATGTCGAACTTTAGCTTTTTGGAAGCATTCTAAGCGTTGTAGATTCTGTTTAGTAAGTGCAATTGGTAGTTTAGCCAGTCAATTAAGCCTTTTTGGAATATTTGTAAACGTTGTAGAGTATATGTAGTAAGTACAATTGGTGGTGAAGCCAGTCTATTAAGTCTCTTGGAATTATTGTAAAGGTTGTAGAGGATATGCAGTAAGTGCAAGTGGTGATTTAGCCAGTCAGTTAAGCCTTTAGAAATATTTTTAAACGTTGTAGAGGATATGCAGTAAGTGCAAGTGGTGGTGAAGCCAGTCAATTAAGCCTTTTGGAATCGTTGTAAACGTTGTAGAGGATATGCAGTAGGTGCAAGTGGTGATGTAGCTATTTAGTTAAGCCTTTTGGAATATTTGTAAACGTTGTAGAGGATATGCAGTAAGTGCAAGTGGTGGTGTAGCCAGTTAATTAAGACTTTTGGAATCATTGTAAACGTTGTAGAGGATATGCGGGAAGTGCAATTGGTGGTGAAGCCAGTCAATTAAGCATTTTGGAATCGTTGTAAACGTTGTAGAGGATATGCAGTAGGTGCAAGTGGTGATGTAGCTATTTAGTTAAGCCTTTTGGAATATTTGTAAACGTTGTAGAGGATATGTAGTAAGTGTAAGTGGTGGTGTAGCCAATTAATTAAGCCTTTTGGAATCATTATAAACGTTGTAGAGGATATGCAGTATGTGCAAGTGGTGGTGAAGCCAGTCAATTAAGCCATTTGGAATCATTGTAAACGTTGTAGAGGATGTGCAGTAATTGCAATTGGTGGTGAAGCTAGTCAATTAAGCCATTTGGAATCATTGTAAACGTTGTAGAGGATATGCAGTACAGTAAGTGCAATTGGTGGTGAAGCCAGTCAAATAATCCATTTGGAATCATTGTAAACGTTGTGGAGGATATGCATTAAGTGTAATTGGTGGAGCAGTCGGTGATTTTAGCCTTCAGTTGGGTAGCAACAATTAGTTATTAGTAGTATATTTCTTTGTATGCAACCAGAGGGATACATAAAACGCAAAATGAATAAATAATATTCTGCAAAATTTTAATTTTCTCGAGATTTTTTAGTTTTTATTGTACTATGTATCAAAATCCTCTCTTGAGATAAACAACAAATCAAAAGTAATAGTATGTGGCCTGAAAACAGTGAAAAGATTTTGTTTTTTAAGTTGATATTTATATATTTTGATATAGGACATTGATGAATAGGATTTAGGAACGAATCTCTACGTCAGAACGGCTGATATCCTCAACTGAAGACGGAAGTTACTTTATTTTAAATTTTCTGTATTTTAAAATCTCCATATTTTCTCATATCATTTGATACATTATTTCTTCCAAGGAAGATTATTATGGAGTAATTGTAAACAGTAATAATTCAAAAGCGCATAAAATTTCTTCCCCGAAAAAAAATTGTAAAATTAAATTTTATAGCGATATAGACACAAAATATGTATTGACATGATAATGATGAATAAAAAGAGAGAGAGAGAGAGAGAAAAAAAGCTGACCTTTTCTGTGTTATGTGGCTTCATGAGAGGAAAAGATATCCATCTGCTAATGGCAATAACTAAGAGAAAAACGTCTTTTGATAATGTTTCTAAGTTTTTGATTAAGAAAGAAACTGTAATGACTGATTATGTAAATCTGAAGTCGATAAAAATTGATTTTAATCTTTTAACCAAGATTGAAAGTTACAATTTTTTTCGACTCTTTCCAAATTAGTCATTTTAATCATGATTTAGCTCAACTCAACGATACACTTGTTCCGAGTTATTTCTTTTTCATACCTAAATTGATCATTTCGACTTTCCAAATTGGAAGTGGAGCAAATGACGTGGAAAATGAGAGAGGATTTGTAGCGCATACGTCAATTAGCCACAGCTAGAATTTAGCATCAGTGCGTAGAATATATTTCAGTCCTTAATAAAGCGTGAAATTTGTCGAAAATTGTAAATGTGCAGTGATACTAGAATGCATTAATTATTCGTCGCTTCATAATAGACGAGATGTAGGAAATACGGACAAAATATCTGTATCTTTTATTTCAAGGTTTAAAGGCCACTCATGAATGGCAGAGGCAAAGAACAGTGGTATTGCACTACCAAGCAGAACAATGCCCTAGAAACTGACCATATATTCATATGATCAGCACCCAAACACCCTCTCAACACAAGCTAGGACCAAGGAGGGCCAGACCATGGCTACTGATAACCCAGCAGATAGACCTGTAGGCTACCACAACAAGCACCCAGCATCCTTAACTCACAAGGATGGTGAGGTTGAAACAACCAAAGGAACTAATGAGTTTGAGTGGGACTCGAACCCCAGTCTGGCTATCACCAGTTGGGGAGGTTACCACGTAGGCCACCACAACCAGTGCAATTAGAAAAGATACAATTGAGAGTATTGTTTTTCTCTTTTATTATACTTTAAAAATTTTCAAATTTATCATGACGTTATTTAATTATGGTATCGAGTGATGGGCATTCGGATAATAGAGTTTAATAAAGTTCTTTGATAAAGTAACTTC
>NC_090725.1:47184483-47191983 GCF_036898095.1 Palaemon carinicauda | reverse complement strand
GTGTGTGTGTGTGCCCCTAGGGATGCGTAGAGAAAAAGAGAAACAGCCTGTCCTGTGAAAGAGCCAAAGTTTATCCTCCTCTCTCAAGCGCCTCGTGTGTGTCCTCTTCAAAGTGATTAAATTTGTGCACAACGTATATCTTGTGTAGTGTCTTGAAACGTTACTAAAACTTTGCAAGAAATTTTTAATTTATTGTATTTTGGCGATTGCTGGTATTGTGTAATCTTTGTAACTGGCCCAGTGAGATATATGTAAAAACGTGAAGTATATCTATTTTGGCTTAACATAGATAACTTCGTGGGAGCTAAAACTTGTAAGTTTATCAGTTACTTTATGTAATATCTATGAGTTTAATGATTTGAGTGTTAAAGGTTAACTATTTTCATTATCAAAAGAGAGAGAGAGAGAGAGAGAGAGAGAGAGAGAGAGAGAGAGAGAGAGAGAGAGAGAGAGAGAGAGAGAGAGAGAGAGAGAAATTTGTTAGTCATAAAAATTTGCTTGCATACATATAGAGAGATATATTTTTTTTTTCCCTAACATCAAACATCTTTTTGATACTGAGTAGGATACAGTTCCTCTGACATTTTGCTACCGGATTGAGTTATCCTGAATCCTACGTTCCGGTCGCGCAAACTTTCCCCATGCTGCTTTCACTCTCGGAAAACAAAAGACGATGAAAGTTTTGCGCAATGTTGACTTTGGCAGTGACAAAGCAAATAGAGAGTGTTGCATATACGAGAGATGGTAACATGTTGAGAGGTGGATTTTCAGTTACATTTTGCCTTGATTAGAATGAGCTTTGAATGAATTTTTTTGATGAATTTCAGCTGAATATATCACACTTTGTATTGATTAGAATCATTGTTGAGTGAGTTTTGTATGAATTTTAGCTGATTTTATCACAGTTTGCCTTGTTTAGAATAATCTGTGAATTAATTTTTGATGAAAGTCCAGTTACGCTTTGCGTTGATCAGAATAATATTTGAATTCCTATTTTAGAGATTTCTGCTGATTTGTTCAAAATGTGTATCGATTACAATAATCGTTTAGTGAATTATGTATGAAAATGAGCTGATTTTTTCACAGTTTGCTTAGTTAGAATAATTTCTGAATTAATTTTTGATAACAGTCCCGTTACACGTTACATTGATTTGAATAATTTGTATTAATGTCTTTATGAATTTCAGCTGAATATATCACACTTCGTATCGATTAGAATAATCTTTGAGTTCATTTCGTATGAATTCTTGCTAATTCTATTACATTTTGCGTTGATTACAATAATCTGTGGATTATATATTTTTTTTATGAAAACAAAGTTAAATTTTGCGTTGATTACAATAATCTCTGGATATTTATTTTTAATGAAAGATCAGTTACACTTTACGTAGATTAAAATGATCTCTTTGTTATTTTCTTTTATATGCTTTTTTTTTTTTTAAGAAATTCAGCTGATTTCATCACACTTTGTATTAATCAGAATAATCTCTGAATTCGTATTCTATAAAAGTTCAATAACACTTTGCGTTGATTAGAATAGTCTTTGAATAACATTTTATCAACTTTAGCTGATTTTATCATAATTAGTATTGATTATAATAATCTCTTAATTCCTTTTTTTAATGAGACTTCAATTGCACTTTGCATTAATTTGAATAATATTTGAATTAAACTTTTTATTAATTTCTACTGACTTTATCAAAATCCCTTTTTTATGTATATCTGATGTATGATTTATCATATACTTTCTGATAATCAATAAATTTTTCTTTTTGATTTGCTAACTCAACATTATCGACGGTTATCATGTATTTTGAGCCTTGCTTTTACTCTTCTTTGCTTGACTGGCCTTTAGAGTTTTCATCTACTCTATTACTGGCACTGTCTTATTGGTTAAACGTGCCCAATAGGATTGTCTAATAATAATAATAATAATAATAATAATAATAATAATAATAATAACATCAAAAGTATCAAGACTGGCTAATTGAACTGAGAAGGCTATGGAATATATAGGTGGATGAAGAGCTAGTATCGCTGAAAGAAACTTAGAAAGATTGGAAGCTGAAATAGGTCCTAGAAAGAGCACATCCAGGGAGAAAAGTGATGGATTCCCTAGAAATCGGGGTAAAAGTTGAAGCATTTCTGTGAACCACCAGAATACATAAAAAAAATAATGCTGATAAATATGAATGATGAGGTAGTAAGGCTAAAGTAATATAACGATGGATGTTGTGCAACTTTTTGTTTCTTTTATGCTTTTAAAGTATTAATACGTATTAGGATTTAATTTAATGCAGTTAAATCACAATTCAAAAGCTTTTGAAAACCTTTCCTCTGATATAATAATTATGCAAATAGAATGTAGGGATATAGATATATCTTTTTCATAACATTCTTTACCTTCAACATTCTCTCACACAGATAGATTGGTAGACAGAGAGACTGAAGCAGGGGTGTGTGTGTTTGTTCCAGAATTATGGATGATAAAAGTTTTTTGAAAATTATTTACGAAGCCAAAGCAGAATTCCATCTTATGCCAGAGCACATTATGATGTGAAGTTTTATATCACGGGATTATTATGATTGGAAATTTTATATAAATGGAATATTATGAATTGAAGTTTTATATCAGGGGGATATTATGATTTGAAGTTTTGCATCTGGAGAATATAATGATATGAAGTTTCCTAGCAGAAGAAAATTATGAATTGAAGTTTTATATCAGAAGAACATTATGATTTGAAGTTTTATATCAGGGGAATATTATGATTTGTAGTTTTATATCAAGTGAATATTATGGTTTGGAGTTTTATATCTGGAGAAGATTATAATTTTAAGTTTTATATAAGGTGATTAATATGGTTTGAAGTTTTATATCAGGGAAATATTATGATTTGAGGTTTTATATAAGTGGAATATTAGGATTTGAAGTTTTATATCAGGAGAATATTATAATATGAAGTTTTATATCAGGGGAATTTTGTGATTTGAAGTTTTGTATCAGGAGAATATTATGATTTGAAGTTTTCTATCAGGAGATTATTATGATTTGAAATTTTATATCAGTAGAATATTATGATTTGAAATTTTATATCAGGAGAATATTATGATTTGAAATTTTCTATCAGGAGATTATTATGATTTGAAGTTTCATATCAGGGGAATATTAAAAAGAAATATATTGATAGCTCTGTTAGAAAGAGGACATAGCCCGAACCAAATATTTTATTGGCAGATGTCACGAATAGCAAAGCAATTATCGGTGAAACAACACCAACCTCACATGTAATCTAATCAATACAAGAGCGCAAAGGCTTCCGAATAAAAGCAGCATGACAAACAAATGACCATCGGGTTGCCTAATGTACGTGCCCTGCTTTAGAGTATGGAAAGCTATCACTGAGGCTTCAAATCCCATTACGCGTAAGTCACGGAATCAATAGAAAATCCAGTAACTAATGGACGAAACCAGAGTGGGGAAATGATTCCCCGTGTGCCAGAATGCGAATAGACAGATGGAAAAGTCACATGGGCGGGAATGAAGCCTTGCATCTACGCTACGTCAAATTGACGTCAATTAAGCCAGCTGGACATCCACGGGCTTTGTTCCTGACCTTAATTCAACCCGCATGGTTTTATTTTTATCCGCAGCTCAATAAAGAACGATTTCGATAGATAAAGGGAACTGATGAATGCTGAACTTTGGCCTGATAGAAGCATTCTAAGCGTTGTAGATTCTGTTTAGTATATTCAATTGGTTGTGTAGCCAGTCAATTAAGCCTTTTGGAATCATTGTAAACGTTGTAGAGGATGTGCAGTAAGTTCAAGTGGTGTAGTAGCCAGTAATTTTAGCTTTTAGTTTGTTAGCAGTTGGTTTGTATGATTATATTTCTTTATATGCAACTAGTGAAATACATACAACACTAAATGCATCTTTAGGATTCTGCCAAGTTCTATTTTTTCCTCAAATATATTAGTTTTCACTTTATTACATATAAAATTTATGTGAGATAAACAACCATTTAAAAGTAGTTGCTACTGAAATTCCCTAATAGTATTGTTACCTGAAAGTAGTTAAAGGATATTTTTTTTTATTTGACATTGATATTTATAAATTTTGATATAAGAAATTGATGAATAAGATTTAGGAATCAAACTCTATGTCGAAACGGCTGATATCTTTAATTGAAGGCCAAAGTCACGTAATTAATAATTTCCTGGATCTTAAAATCCCTATATTCCTTAAATCTTATAACATATCATTTATTCAAAGAAATTTAATTATGGAGTAATTGTAAACTAATATTTCAATAACGCATAAAATTTCTTCCCCTAAAAAAATCTCTAAAATTAGTTTTTAAAGCGCTATAGACTCAAAATATGTATGATACGATTATTGGCTTATGTACAGAATTAAAAAAATAGATATGAATGTAAAGCTGATCTTTTAGGTTTTGCGGGCTTCATGAGATGAAAATATATCCTTCTGTTATTGTCAATAACTTAGATTAAAAAAGGGCTTCTGATAATGATTCTAAGTTTTGAATTAAGAAAGAGATTAGATTTCCATTTGAAAAAGGGACTATGATTATGTAATTCTGAAGTCGAAAAAGATTGAATTTAATCTTTTAAACAAGATTGAAAGTTACAATTTTTTATCGACTCTTTTCAAATTAGTCATTTTGATCATGATTTAGCCCAATTCAACAGCGCACACTTGTTCCGAGTTATTTCTTTTTCATACCTAAATTGATCATTTCGACTTTCCAAATTGGAAGTGGAACAAATGAGGTGGAAAATGAGAGGAGATTTGTAGTGCATACGTCAATTAGCCACTGCTAGAATTTAGAATTTCACCCTTAATAAAGCGTGAAATTTGTCGAAAATTGTAAATGCGTAGTGATACTACAATGCATGAATTATTCTTCGCTTCATTATAGTCGAGATGAAGGAAATACGGACAAAATATCAGTATCTGTTATTTAAAGGTTTAAAGGCCGCTTATGAATGGCAGAGGCAAGGGACAGTGGCATTGCACTATCAAGCTGAACAATGCCCCAGGGACTAACCATATATTCCTATGGTCAGCGCCCAAACATCCTCTCCACCCAAGCTAGGACCAAGCAGGGCCAGGCAATGGCTGCTGATTCAGAAAATTGACATATAGGATCCAGCATCAACCCCCCACCATCCTTAGCTCACAAGAATCGTGAGGTTACAGCGATCAAAGGAACTAACGAGTTTGAGCCGTACGCGGACCACAGTCTGGCTATCACCAGTTAGGGACGTTACCACGTAGGCCACAACAACCTGTGCAATTAAAAAAGATGTAATTGAGAGTGTTGCTTTTCTTTTCTGCTATACTTTAAAATTCTTCAAAATTATCATGAAGTTATTTGACTATGCGTTTCGAATAATGTGTATTTGGATAAGAGCGTTTAATAAGGTTCTTTAAGAAAGTACTTTTAATTAGGTTTCGTGTAAGTTTTTAAAACAAAGGTCTTTTAGTTATTACACAAGAACAAAATTACAAACTCAGGCTTTTGAAGGATGCTCATATGCTGTTTTAAGTTAGGGGATGCACCATAGAGTCATGTCTCTACGTAGATAGATAAAGATTTTACACACATACATACACAGACGAGCACACACAGATAGACAGACATACACACACACATATATATATATATATATATATATATATATATATATATATATATATATACATATATATATGTATATATATATGTATATATATGTATATATATATATCTATATGTATATATATACATATATATATATATATATATATATATATATATATATATATATATATATATATATATGTATATTCAAATAAGCCATATGTTATACATACCATCTTTGTGGCTTAATGGTATGTCACTGTCACCTCAGGTTCTCGGGGCCGTGCTCAATTCCCCGGCCGACCAGAAGCTATCATCTTTGAGTTGATTCCCTCTTGGGTATCTGGTCCTGAGGTATAGAGAATCTAGATATTAAGAGGAGTATACTATTTGACTTACTTTGAATATGAAAAACACGTTTAAATGTGCATAATTTATCATATATATATATATATATATATATATATATATATATATATATATATATATATATATATATATATACATATATATCCTTTTCTGAGTGAGGATACCTTAACGTGATGGAATGCGGTTGTGTATTGTCATGACCAGCTAAGCTGTAATAGTATGGCCCACTCATACTAGTTTCGTTTGCTGTGAGTAGTCTGACTAAAGTCACAATCTGTCATGGTCAGCGTGGTGGTGAAAGGGCCAAACCACAGACATGAATAGAGAAATGTTTGAATTCATCGTCCTCTAGTGTACTAGAAATAGATGCATTCGTTAGAGAGAGAGAGAGAGAGAGAGAGAGAGAGAGAGAGAGAGATTGTCCTTGTAAATTTGACCATCATTGGTGAAATGTAAACACATGCAAAACAAATGCACACGCTTTCGACGTTTTTTCTTGGAGGCAATCTTACCTTCTTCTTGGAGCCAAAGACCATCAATCTCCCGTCGTCCCCCAACTGAAAAGCCATTATCAGCGTGTGCATCATAAGAGATTTCCAATAATTCTTTGCTGGACGATGACAGATGTTTCTCATAACTCTCAGCATCCCTCTCCCTGAATCTTTTCCGTTTGCTTCATCTTCTTTTGAAATTCCTCTGATACTTAAGAAAATGGGATTCTTAGTTCATAATCATCATCATCATCATCATCCCCATCATCAAATGCTAAGGTAAAGCTCTAGTTGGAAAAGCAGGATGCTATAGGCCCAGGGGTTTTAGCAGGGAAAAAAGCTCAGTGAGGAAAGGAAACAAGGTTTTAAAGGTTTTAGAGGTCGCTCATGAATGGCAGAGGCAAGGGACAGTGACATTGCCCTAGCAATCAGGACAATGCCCTAGAGACTGATCATATATTATATGATCAGCGCCCAAGCCTCCTCTCCACCCAAGCTAGGACAAGGGAGGGCCAGGAAGTTGCTGCTGATGACTCAGCAGATAGACCTATAGGCTCTCCCAAACCCCCCAACCTTAGCTCACAAGGATGGTAAGGTTGCATACACTAATGGCACTAACGAGTCTGAGCGGGACTCGAACCCCCGACTGGCAAACACCAGGCAGAGACGTTACCAATCAGGCCACAGCAACCCTAAAACCCTAAGGGATAATAAAATGTTTTGAAATCAATAACAACTTTGAAATAAATATCTATATAAAGTATAAAAGCTTTATTAAACAAGAAGAAGAGAAATAAGATAGAATAGTGTGCCTGAGTGTACCCTCAAACAAGAGAACTCTAATCCAAGACGATGGAAGCCATGGTACAGAGACTTTGACATTACCCAAGACTAGAGAACAATGGTTTGATTTTGGAGTGGCCTTCTCATAAAAGAACTGCTTGCCATAGTTCAAGTCTCTTTTCTACCCTTACTAAGAGGAAAGTAGCCAC
>NC_090725.1:47164483-47169483 GCF_036898095.1 Palaemon carinicauda | reverse complement strand
TGTTTCACATTTCCGGTAGTTTTCAAAAGTTCGTTAATTATGGAGATGTAACTCGGTTGGGGAAAAAAGTTATATCTCATAATCTTATTTTTTCCCCAAAAAGTGTTTTTTTTTTCTTTTTTTTTTAAATTTTGAATGTAGAAGTCCGACATTGCACTTAGAGTAATTCTGAATTATAAATAATCTCTCTCTCTCTCTCTCTCTCTCTCTCTCTCTCTCTCTCTCTCTCTCTCTATGTGGTAATTTCTTTACATATAAATTAAATATTTGGAGCAGACTTCCAGCGGATGTGATGCAGTAATACGGTAAACGAGTTCAACAATAACTTAAAAAACATTCAAACCAAATCGCTCTACCCAAGAGCAAATGGAGTACTCTCTCTCTCTCTCTCTCTCTCTCTCTCTCTCTCTCTCTCTCTCTCTCTCTCTCTCTCTCTTTGATTATTGTAAACTCCATAGTGTATTGTGCATTTGTTTTGACGTTCTCTAAGCAGTGGTAGTATAGTACATATTATTTTTCTTTATATAACATGACGTTCAACGTCATTTTGTAATTAGCACTTTGTTTTAGCCTCTTCAAACAGTAGAATTGTATATCAAACACATATGAATACCCATCTACAGGTTGACCAGTCCTAGATTTGTTTATACAGTTAGAAATCTGCTTGTTAGAAAGGTGTATGATTCATATATGTATAATACATTTTATTTTAGTTCCATGGAGAGAAATAAAAAAAAAGTGAGCACAGTGAAAAAGCAGTGGGTAAAATGGAAGCCATTTAATTGTCTATATAATACAATTACTGTCCTTTCCCGTCAAGCCAAGCGTCACTTTCACTTTTGCCTGCCTGTCCACTCAATTTGAATGGGCCTATTTTCCTTGCACTACGCTTTTTGTGTTTCCATTTACATCAAAACAAGCCAATGATGAGATTACGAGAATTTTCATTGATTCGGTGACTTCCTCTTTATAGAATTCAAAGTTATCTTGTTCCTTTTCATGCATGTGGCAGAAACAGTTGGAAAATTCTTTTTCTAGGAAGAAAATAGGGAAAATAGGAAATGTGCACTACAACAAATGTGGGTGAAAAGAGAAAAACTAGTGAAAATAAGGAACACACAAAATTAAACGACACACGAGGTGAAGCCTCGACCTGATCCTGAACCTGGATGTTTATCTAGATTTTTTTTTTTGCTTTTCCTAATATGTCATATAATTAGTGGATTGGTCTTTGTTTTTTTTTCTCTAATCATTTATGTATCTACGTAATATTCCCTCTTTCAGATACTGTTAAATCTCATGTATGCAAACCTGTATTAAACTCAAATTAGCATCTAATGTAAAAGTAACCACTACTTCATCTAATCCTTCCTTCTCTAGGAAAACTGAGATCTGCATCACAGCTTATAATACTCAGCGCCATCTTTGAGCTCTCGAGAGTTTTTTCTGAGTCAAATGATGAATTTCTGTCACTGATGATTTACGGTCGTGAGAACAAACATCTGTGGGAATGATAAAGGGAGATAGAACGGACGATCCCACAACTCCCCTTGCCAAGAGAGAGAGAGAGAGAGAGAGAGAGAGAGAGAGATTTCACTAGTAAGTCATTCAACTCTTATTATTGTAGGTACTATTCAACATCATATTTTCCTTCATTATGGCATAAGGAATTAAAAGATCTGTTTTGGAAGTTTAATTCATTGATTATTGTATCATGTAAAGCAATAAAACATGAGAGAGAGAGAGAGAGAGAGAGAGAGAGAGAGAGAGAGAGAGAGAGAGAGAGAGAGAGAGAGAGAGAGGAGTAACATTTCACTGGAGAGTCATTCAACTCTTATTATTGTAGGTACTATTCAACATTATATTTTCCTTCTTTATGGCATATCAGAGAATAATGAATTAAAAGATCTGTTTTAGAAGTTTAATTCATTGATTTTTATAACATGTAAAAAATAAAATAATGGAGAGAGAGAGAGAGAGAGAGAGAGAGAGAGAGAGAGAGAGAGAGAGAGAGAGAGAGAGAGAGAGAGAGAGAGAGAGATAGTAGCTAGCAAAAGAGTAATATTGCAATGGATTCGTGAGAAATCGTTTTATTTTTCCTCTTATTTATGGTAGTCTTTACAAATTGATTTGAAAACATATTTCAATTCTCGTTAAAAGATTTTCTTATCTGATTAACTTAGTCTTCCCTCTAAGGTTTTAAAAGGTAGATCCATTTGATAGGATGAGATGAAACGTTTCACTTTTCAAAGTTACATGTTAAGTATTCCATAATTCTCTAAAACAATGACAACGACACAAAATAACATTATATTTCGTGGTGACCTGATTAGTGTAAGTATTTTTTCCAAACTTCACGTATGCTTTCCTGGTGATTTAAGGCCTTTCGGACTTTTCTCCTTAATTGAAAGATCCAAGTCTTACAAACCTCCTTACATTTGTACTCATGGAGGAAAATTAAAATTTTTTAATAAACAATTTGTCATTTACTTGGATTGGAATGCATTGCTGCCAAAATTCTCATATAATTTAAAGATGAACATTAAAACATTAAGATATCATTAAAAATAATGATATCATAACAAACGGGTGCATAAGATTTTTCATAATTTTGACCATCCTTTGCATTCAGATCTTCCCAGACTGAACCATCCTGTACGTAGTATATACTATGTATGCAGTTAATTTTTACAGCTTTGTCTTCTCCATCATCTGGCTCTATAATTCACTCTATTCTATAGGTTTTATTCCAGCTGTTACCAGATAGTGAAATGACCTTCCTAATCAGGCAGTTGAATTGGTGGTACTTCAGAAGTTTAAACTTACAGCTAATTTTTTGAATGGTGAAAAGACGTACAGTACATAAATGTCTCTTCATAGCTTATATATGAAAAATATATTTTAACGTTGCAAATGATTTTAAGACACTTTTTATTCTTTATTCATTACTTTTCTTATAGCAAAAGTAGCTTAGCTAATAATAATAATAATAATAATAATAATAATAATGATAATAATAATAATAATAATAATAATAATAATAATAATAATAACAAATAATAATAATAATAATAATAATAATAATAATAACAATAATAATAATAATAAACTACTAAAGATTCAAGACCTTCCCTTGCATACACATCATCAATCATTTCACACTGATAACGAATCAAGTGGACCATAAGCAGAAGAAACTGGACTCCAGAAGACACTCGTAATTGAATCCTATGGGGATAAATTTAGTAATCCAGCCCACGAGCTATTTACAGTGCAGCTATTAAGAAATGTAATGGATTTAAGCCAGTTGCGTCACCCTATTTCTTCTTAATGTCCGAGTATATATCAGGGTAAAAGTTACTGCCTCTAACAGACTTTGGAGAGTGTTGGGAGAGTTGGGGGAGGAGAGGTTGGGGAGGGGGGTGAGATGTGGGAGAGTGTTGGTTGCAAAAGGGATGGGGAGAGAGAAGGGGATGAGGAGGAAGAAGGAAGATCGGTAAAGAAAAGAATTGGAAAGATGAGAGAAATTACAACGAAGAAGAATGAAAGGAGTGATATATATATATATATATATATATATATATATATATATATATATATATATATATATACATACATATATATATATATATATATGTATATATATACATATATATATATATATATATATATATATATATGTATGTATATATATATACATATATATATATATATATATATATATATATATATATATATATATATATATATATATATACATGATTGTGAATAAACTACTTAATCTCTTCTTTGATCCATCTCTGATAATTTGATTGTGCAATTGTAGAATCTTTGTTTTTATATATACAGAATTGATGACTTGATTGCATGAAGTGTTTTCCTTAATATATATATATATATATATATATATATATATATATATATATATATATATATATATATATATATATATATATATATATAGATCTATACATTTATATATAGATATATATATATATATATAATATATATATATATATATATATATATATATATGTATACATATATATATATATATATATATATATATATATATACATGTATAAATATATATATATATATATATATGTATATATATATATATTTATATGTATATATATATATATATATATATATATATATATATGTATGTATATATATAAATAAAATGTACATAAGCAAGGTTTTTCAGAAGTCTCTGGATATCTTGATTTTAAATGTAACTAATTTTAGTTTTTGGAGTAGATTATCAACTATTAACTTCAAGTTAGCAGCATATTATTACATAAATAATGTCACTAAGGTAATTTTGTGTTTTAAAACTGTTTACGAATATTACTTGAAAAAAGCAACGAAAAATATCATAATTTGTTTCCAGCTCCCATATAAGCTGACTTTCTAAATGATAGAAAGAAAACAATGTTTCGGAAAGAAGAGAGAGTTATTTGCTGAATCCAAGTGGAAAAATCTCAGAGAACTTTTCCCAAGTATTTTGATCTGTAGGCCATATATCTTGTGTGGGGAAACAAATGGCCAATAAAATGTAGGCAGAGGTTTGGGGGCAAAATACCTACAGCAAATGGTTTCAGTGCATACAACTAATCCTTCTTCTCATCCCTTGCTGCTCGCTCTGTACACAAACAGACACACTTGTAAACAAAGCGAATATCCGCTGGAAAAATATAGGTCGGTAGCATGCTATCATTCTGTTTGTTTTGGGTTAAGTCTATGATGCCTTTCGTATTGTGGATTGGCAGTTCAGTGAACTGTTGTTTAATAAAAAGATTTAGAAGTGGATTATCCTGTTGGTTAGCAGTTCATTGACCTGATGTATGCATGTAAATTGAGAATTGGGGATTGGAACCCCGAAAGTAGGGCAAAGTATGTCAATTTTTTACCATGTGAATAAACAATAATTATTAACTTTTACATTTTAAATCAAATGTAATTTTGTTATATGTCTACATAGTTTTACAACCAAA
>NC_090725.1:47156983-47159483 GCF_036898095.1 Palaemon carinicauda | reverse complement strand
AGATTATTACATTCTCTTTCATTTAGCTTGCATTGAATTTATATCACATGAATCAGCTATTGCTTCTTACCTACAAATATTAATTTCTGCAGTTCCAGAATTAATGTTAACCCCTCATATAGGTATATATTTGCCGGAACTTCAAACAATATTAGCCATGCAGTTAATTCTAATAGTCATGTCTTCTCTCTTATAAGATTCAATACTACACAGTATTTTAAAAGTAGTATTTTAGCTGTGACCAAATTATGGAATGATCTTCCAAATCGGGTAGTTGAATTGGTAGAACTTCTAAAGTTCAAACTTGCATCAAATGTTTTTATGGTGAGCAGGCTGACATAAGTCTTTTAATAGTTTATATATGAAATATCTGTTTTGATGTAACTGTTTTTAAAATAATTCTAATATCGTTTATTATTTCCTTATTTCGTTTCTTCACATGGTTATCTGACCCTATTGCAGCCCTTTGAGATATAGCATCCTACTTTTCCAAGTACTCTTGTAGCTCAGCTAATAATAATAATAATAATAATAATAATAATAATAATAATAATAAACTTTTAAAGATTCAAGACGTTTCCTTGCATACACACCATCAATTATTTTAAATTGATAACGAATCAAGTGGGCCATAAATAGAGTAATCTGAACTCGAAAAACCACTCATAATTGAATCCTATGGAAATAAATTTAGTAATCCAGCCCTCGAGCCATTTACAGTGCAGCTATTAAGAAATGTAATGGATTTAAGCTAGTTGCGTCACCCTATTTCTTCTTAATGTCCGAGTATATATCAGGGTAAAAGTTTCTGCCTCTAACAGACTGTAGAGAGTGGTGGGAGGGTTGGAGGAGGAAAGGTTGAGGGAGGGGGGTCAGATGTGGGAGAGTGTTGGTTGCGAATGGGAAGGGGAGAGAGAAGGGGATGAGGAAGAATGAAGGACGGTAAAGGAAAAAAAATGGTAAAATGAGAGGAACTACAACAGAGAAGAATGAAAGGAGTTATATATATATATATATATATATATATATATATATATATATATATATATATATATATATATATATATATATATATATATATATATATATATGACTCATTGTGAATAAATGACTTTATCTATTCTTAGGTCAAGTAATTCTTTTTCCGTGTCTTATATTTTGTTAATGCAAAATGTAACTAGATTATCTGGTTTTAAAATCGAGTTAGCATTATATTAGAACATAAATAATATCATTAAGGTAATCTTGTATTTTAAAAATGTTTGCGAACATTACTTAAAAAGAGATGACGAAAAATATCCCAATTCGTTTCCAGCTCCCATATAAGCTGACTTTCTAAATGATGGAAAGAAAACAATGTTTCGGAAAGAAGAGAGAGTTATTTGCTGAATCTGAGTGAAAAAATCTCCGAGGACTTTTCCCAAGTATTTTGATCTGTAGTCCATATATCTTGTGGGGGAGACAAATGGCCAATAAAATGTAGGCAGAGGTTTGGGGCAAAATACCTACAGCAAATGGTTTCACTGCATACAACTAATCCTTCTTCTCATCCCTTGCTGCTCGCTCTGGACACAAACAGAAACACTTGTAAACAAAGCGAATATCCGCTGGAAAAATATAGGTCGGTAGCATGCTATCATTCTGTTTGTTTTGGGTTAAGTCTATGATGCCTTTCGTATTGTGGATTGGCAGTTCAGTGAACTGTTGTTTAATAAAAAGATTTAGAAGTGAATTATCCTGTTGGTTATCAGTTCATTGACCTGATATATGTGATTAGAGACGACATTTGCATGTAAATTGAGAATTGGGGATTGGAACCCCGAAAGTAGGGCAAAGTATGTCAATTTTTTACCATGTGAATAGACAATAATTATTAACTTTTACAATTCAAATCAAATGTAATTTTGTTATATGTCTACATAGTTTTACAACCAAACATATCACCAGTTTCTCGTTCGATAAACAATTAAGCTAAAAAACACTGTGAAATAAAAGAAAACACAACGGAGCTTCTTTTTTTTCGATAGGGAATCGAACGATGGGCAAAAATGAAAAAAAAAATAGAAAAAAACCAGGTCTCAGTATTGTGATAAAACTAAAAAAAACGAAAAAAATGGGTGTTTTTCCGACGGTGACTCGGACGATGGCTATAAAAACAAGTCCCAGTAGTGTGATATAACCATAAACACAGAAAAAACATCAACATTCCTATTTTCGATGGAGAGTCGGAAAATACCCCCACCCCCCTCCACAAAAAGGGAAAAATAAAATCCCAGTAATTTGTTGTCTGTGAATGTCACGTAGACAGTACAAAAGACACTCTCAGGCTATCGGACGACAAATGTATCTTACAACTGACTGCCTTGAACGCTTTATATAATTATCATCAAACAAAGAATTAATTATTGGCATTACGTATATGTTTAGGAAGATTTTAATCTTCTTTGATAGATTTCTCTAATAGGAAGATTAGAAGTGGATTAAAAATCTTTCCGTTTGA